>NC_056726.1:1197911431-1197993931 GCF_019279795.1 Protopterus annectens
GCAATCTGTGACCAGGGTTTATTAGAAATGCTGCATATCTGCAAGTCAAATGGTACATGGGTTACTCACTCTATACACCTTTACCTGGTATGTGACAGCAATACAACATGCTGGAGGGTCAGATTTGCCTCCCGGAGGTTACCACACCATTGGAAGTGACTTCCACTTCATGTCTAACAGAGCACTTCATTGGTCCTCTTCAAACACAATCTGGACTATGTGGATGTGGATGTATAACAGTAAATAAATCCCGAGGATCCATCTGTGTCCCTCTTGAACAGGGGCAATTGGTGCTGATCATGGAAATAAAGGTAGAACTTGGCTAGGCTTGTAAGGGCCCTAGGGCCATTAGCCTACTAAGTTCCTATGATCCCATGATATGACTCAGTCATTGTCCATCTGTGAGAACATGACCTGTGACATACCTCCCTATACTACACTTGCAGATACTATTTGAGCTCTCGGAAGATGACTGTGCAGTCACTGACACTTGAAATAAGTTCGCGGAGAGCAAAACAACAGAGCAAGGTTATTATGCCTTCCACATGGTAAGGTCCAAACAAAACTGGCCTCCTTTGAAGTAGAAATAAAATATGGACCTCCATCTACACATGGAATATTCAGAATCTACTGTAAGGCTGACCTCCAACTATTAGGTGATACACTGTCCAAATCTCAAGCCCCCATAAATACTGAGAACATTGCGGCCTATACAAACATGTTCACAGAAACTCTGTACGACCTTGTTAATAGCTGCATAGAGGCAGCCATACCCACCAGGGAGAAGTACAAAACTAACTCAAAATCAAGCCACTTGGATGGAATCACAGAGTCAATAGGCTGTATAACAGAAGGAAGAAATTCATGGCAAAACAGATTAACAGCACTCTCAAAGTAAATAAATAAATCAGAGGACAAATGAAGTCTACCACAGCCATATTTGATGTAAGTCTGGGCTCCCAGGCCAAGGACAACCACAAAGCATACTTTAGCTATGTCCACAACCACAAAGGTAAGACACATTTGTGTGCATATATCATTGTAATTACAACCACCTATAATGATGCAGATGATATAGCAAACCTCCTGGCTCATAAATTGGGCCCCAACATTACCCTTCTCTTACTTAGGATGAGGTCCTTAATGCTCTCTCTAAGACTAAGTACACTGCATCAATAGACCCAGACAATATCCCAGCATGCCTTCTCTTTTAATTTCTCCAAGTCTTTTGGGTTTCAAATATCATGATAGGAATGGACCTCATTCCTAAGTCAAAGTATGATTAAAGTTGATAAAATTAGTATTGCTTCAATCTGTGATTTCAGCCTGAAGTGCTCTTTGCACCACCCACAGTGTGCCCAGTAATGACTCCTTCTGCAATTCGTATGGAGTTACATGTACTGGTAACATATCTAAATATGATTGTAGATTCTTTTTTCTCTATGCTCTCTATGCTAATTCCATAGGCAAGGTTTGGAACTCCCTACCTAACAACCTAAGACTCTCCAATTCACTTTTTCAATTCAAGAAAAATCTTACCCAATACTTTAAGGCACATTGGATATGCCCCTGCGTAAACCCAGGCTAGGTTCCTGTCAACTTTAACACATCCTACACTACTTGAACAAATTGGATATCTTCTCAATTTCTTACTCTAACCGACTACTATTCCTACCCCTCTGTAATAAAGTAAGCAGTTTCTTCATCATCCCTCAGAACTCTAGAAAAGCAATGAACTGGAAACTCTACATAGTACTTTAAAGTCCCTTGAACTGCACTAGTTTTTCACTAGTTTTTTCTCTTCAGAATTGTATTTTAACTGTAATTCTGCTATCATCAGTTTTACATGAATGTATACAATATGTTAACTACCATATTTTTTTTCCATCTATGTAATGTGTAAACTTATATGTATTTTATTGCAATGTGGAGCTTTTCTCCCCGGGCCTCCGCTGAAAATGGACATGTATCCAGTCGGACCATCCCGGTCAACAAATGTAAAATAAAATAAATAAATAAATAAATTTTTATAAGACCCATTGCTCCTTCTACTATTGGAACTGTCTGGGTATCTTTATTCCGCATTGCTCTTGTTTCTGCCTGCAAATCTTGCTATTTTATAACTTTGTGTGCCTCTGTATGCAAGACACTGTAGTCACTGGGTATGGTGATTTCAATGATCAATGCTATTTTTGTCTTCTTTTCATGGACCACTATATCCAGTTTTCTAGCATCTGTCTTTTGAAATGTTGGTAATGGGTGATCCCATGTGATATAGACTTCATAATTTTCTATGATGCTTTGAGGCTCATGTTTCCAGTGTTTTTCAGCCACTTCAGTACCATAATGTTGGCACAATCCTCAGTGCAACAGTCTTGCAACATTATTATGCTTTTCAGTATACAGTCATTCTGCCATTAGTATGTCGCAACTAGCAATGAGGTGTGCAACTGTTTCCAATTCTGTTTTACCAAACCTACATTTGTCTGTTTCTCACACATGGTCAACAGACTTTTGTAAACCAATGTGTATGTAGCCCACTATCTTGTGCCGCCAATATTAACCTTTCATCTCTTTTTTTGAATTCGCCTCTCCTTAACCATTCCTGCATTTGATCCTGATCAACATGAGGTTCTTCCAGAAGTTTTCTATACTTGCACCTATTTCGTATGTATTTGTATGTCTGTTTGGGGCTTTTCCCCTTGGGTCTCCACTGAAAAAGGGTAATTCTTACCCAGCTGGACCAACCCGGTTAACAAATGCAAATAAATAAATAAAATAAATAAATACATTTTGCACATTTCATGCCTTCTCATCTGTTCCTTCACGTTATTTTCTTTCTTTTGTTTTTTTTGGCACATTCAGTTGCTCCCTGATATTTATCTACTTCTGGTTAGATTTCCATTCCTGCTTGATGCTAATATACTTCTGCTAGATTAAGACAAGAAGTCATCTTAGATTTATTCTCCTCATGTTTCAAAACTTTCAATATGTTTGGGCCTTTTTAGGTCAGCAGATATGTGTGCATTCCCATGACTGCAAATCTATATATGTAATCAATTTCAAGGAAGCCCATCCCTCCTTCGGAATGGGAAATATATAATCTTGGTATGCACTGATTTTTATAAATCATTTGGTGAGCATGAAGCACCCTTCTTGTTTTCCTGTCTAGTCTAGTCAACATGTTTTGGGGCCAGTGAATCAATCCAAAACTGTAAGTTAGGACAGGAATAGCAGTCTTCTATATAGCATGAAATATGACCTTTCAGGACCACTGGAATTACTATTTCACTGTAGCCATCAAACGGGCTTCATGCCTCATGAATAGAGAACAGCAGTGGTCATCCCTCTGCACAAAGGTGGTCCATCTGCAGACAATGGCGAGTACAGACCCAGAAGTCTCACTAGTCTGATATGTAAAGCCATGAAAAGAATTACCATGGAAATTATCAATAAAGATGTAGTACACCTCCAGACACTGGACCAAACCCAGTATGGTTTTGTTAAGGGCAGACCATGCCTACCCAACCTGGTGGACCTATTTGAGAAGGTAACCAGAGCAATGGATGAGGGAAAAATGATTCACTTCACCTACCTTGGTCTGACAAGACATTTGACACTATAACCCCCATCAAACATTGTTGACAAACTCAAGAGGTTAGGTACAGACTAGTATGTCAGTCTGTGGATAACCAAGTGGCTCACAGACAAGATCCAGGAAGTTAGCATTGGGGAGTCCACCTCTACAATGAGGCCAATTACCAGTGGACTCCCCTCACAAATCATTCCTCAGACTGCTCCTTTTAGGCATTTACTTCTCTGCAGTTACCGCCACTATCAGTGGTCTCTGGCTGGCAAAATTTGCTGATGATTGCAAATTAGGAGCTGTCATTGAATCCTACACTGACATAAGTGTTATCCAATTGTTGTCAGAGCCATGGACTAACACTAAATGCCAAGAAATGAACAATACTATCCTTTGGGAAGTCATCCACCCTTGGTAACAATCATATTGACAGCACACCTCCAACAGACTTATGGACAAATAGATAGTCATCTAGCCTTTGACTGTCACATGTCTGTAATACTGGGGAAATAATTTTATGTTGCACAACCTATAAACAAAGGTATGGCATGTAAATCCAAGGAAGTCATTGTTCCACTATAAATAGCATTCATCAGACCTATCATTGAGTGCAATGCCATGTTTGGTATGTAACTAACCAGGCATATACAACAACTGTAACATCCACAGAGGTTCCTCACTAAACCACTATATGGTGTATGCAACATGTCCTATGCAGACCGCGTCAAGGTCCTATCTAGGTATTCTGTCTCCTACATGCTTTGGAGGGGAGGTGTCTGCTTGCCATACATGGCGGTGTCAGACCCCACTGTGGACCTCCTGCATATCCACAAAACAACAACTAGTACCAGAATTACCTGTTCTACAGATCTACACCTTACCTGTGGTATAAATCGGATATGCTGGTGAGACAGGTATGTAACCCAGAGACTACACCCTATATGGAACAGACTCTCCATCCAGAGAGTTCCACTGTAACACAAATCAAGTGCAAGTTACATGATTGGATGGGGAACAGGACAATCATACCTGGTTTAGGATCAATGTTTCTAGTGGATACAGGGAAACTGTAGATGGTTCATCTCCCATGCCCTAGCTTGTAGATGTTTCAGCTCCCAAAACCTTGCTTACACTTATCAAGGGTATCAGGCCTTGTCAGAGTTTAGGGATGTGTGGGTAGGTTTAAAGAAGCCCTTGTGTTCGTTAGCCTATTAAACACATATGAAGAGGGAAGCCTTCTAGCTTATCAGTGGGAGTGGTAAGCACTAGGTAGCCTATCTACCACAAGAGGAATGGTTTCGTGCCCAGAAACTGTAGTTTATTGGTCGTTGAGTTTACACTTGTTTAAGCTCTGCCTAGTGGCACAGAGCTGAGGTAAACTATTACTGGTGCCAGAAAGTCTTCTCTTCAGTTTTTCCCTTGAATCTTGCTAGTTCTTTCTCTCTTGCACTTCAAATAACTTAATTGCTTTGCATTTCAACAGGTTGTTGTAGCAATTATTGTAGCACACCTAAGTGCCATCAGCACTAGTTGTTCTTCACAGAAACAACTCCAGTACGTAGTAGTTATGACCACCCCTCCTGGCATGATTAAATTCTCCTACTAACCTGGTGCACTTGGGCATTCTGAAGCAGTGTAGCAACTGTCTCATCTACACAGGCAGCCCTCTCCTCTTACCTTCCAACACTCAGACTTGTGAGAGATGCACTTATATCACCAAATTGGAAGCTATGCACTCTCCAGCCAAGACCAGACTAGCTGGTCAAGAGGAGAAGGTCAAAACCTGTACCACACCACATGGAACACATAGCCCTCCAGAACACCCACCATCACATCTGTCACATAAAAACCCAAACCACACACCCACCTTCATGGAGGCTCTCACTAGAACTTTACCCAAACAGTAGAGAACTCCAAGAGAGAAACGTACTTGACCACCACAACACAGCACAAACCACAGGACACATAGATCACCTCCACAGTGTGCCCCTCATCCTAAGTCCCTAAGGCAAAACACCTTGCCCAACACACTAATCATAGGTGACTCAATAGTGAGACACAGAGATGTACCACTCACTAGGTTGAATAAGGAGAAGGTAACAGTCAGCTGTCTATCATGTGCCGGAATCCAACACATAGCACACACTCTCAGGTCACTCCACAGCAAGTATAAGTATGACTCTGTCATTGTTCATGTAGTTGTGAATGTCCTGAGATGCACCTCCCTGGACTACATGAAAAGAAACATGGTGGAGCTCTTGGATTATGTGGCCCAGGCAGGTATGACCCTAGCCCCGAGAAGTATCCTACCATCACCCAGAATGATACTGCAGTACAAGCAGAAAATGATTGATTTCAACAATTGGCTAAGTTTCTGGTGTCATTCTAAGGGGATCCAGTATCTGTCTGCTTGGGATGACATGACTAACAGACCTCAATGCTTTGCCAGAGATGGCCTGCACCTGTCACCCCTGGGTTTCCAGGTTCTGGCTAAGTCTCTTGCCATCCCTATAGTACCTTTTTTAGGCACTAAAAACCAAATTACCACCATATCAGCTATAAATAAATGCAATCTGAGGGTCATGCTGCTCAACACTAGAAGTCTAAATCCCAGATGCACTTGCTTGAAGCAGTCCTCAAAATGGAGAACATCGACATTTGTTCTGTAATGGAGACCTGGTTTAAAGAGGCAGAAAGCACCCCTGCGCTACCAGGCTATAACTCATTCCACACTATTCAGCACCGAAACATGAACTGTAGCTCCAAAGGCGGTGGTGTCTCCATATTCATAAAGGATATGCACACCTCCAGACTAGTTGCCCAGCATAACACATCTGAGATATTTCAGGTATAACTAACATTGGGTAAATGGCGATCCAGGTCAAAGCCTCCTATAGATCCCACAACCATGTCCCAAGACTCTCACTCCATGTTCCTAAGCACCTTGGAATCTATCAAGGTCCAATTCAACACTCTCATACTAGTAGACTTCAACTACCCCTCCATTAACTGGGATAAATACTCAAGCACCAATACACTGGGCCAATGCTTCCTGGAATTCATCGGTTCCAATGCACTGGACCAGCTCATTTGACCCCCACTAGAGGAAGAAACATCCTTGACCTGGTTATTACTAACATGGGCAACCATTGCTCTACACCAGTAGTCAGTCCATCTCTGGTCAGATCTGACCATAAACTAATCACCATGGAAATTCACATCTCATCCCCACCCGCAAAGGTAACCACCTTAATAAACTTCTCCAAAGCTGACTTTGGGCTCCTAAAAACAGAGGTGGCTAACTTCATGGCACCCATGCAAATAGAAAATAGCTGCATGACTGCCAAATCATACACCAATGCACTGTATGAGCATGTACATAAATGCATGGAAGTAGCCATACCCAACAGAACCAAGACGCTTTTCACCAAAAAAGGAAGCCAATCTGGCGGCCCCATGCCATTAATAAACTCTACAGCAGAAGGAAGAAACAGTTGCAGAAAAAGGTGAAGTCCCAAGACTGGAAAAACTCCCATATTAGCCTCAACAAAACATTGAGATCCCTCATCAAATCCTCTAGAGCCAGCTATGTAGGCAGAATTGCGGCAAACACTAAAAACAATCACAAAGCCTTCTACAAGACCCTCCACGACAATACCCAGATTTGCTCTGAGTTACTTCACAATGGTATCTCCTATACTGAGCCAACAGATATTGCCAACATACTGGCCGACAGATTCAGTGCCAACTTTACCCCTCTCTCCCCCCTAAAGGACCAATCACAATACTGGAAGAATGCCAGGCACCCAGCATTACTGCAGCACAGGTTAAAGCTGCATTGTCCAAGGCCAAGAATACAGCTTCCATGGGACCCGATAATATCCCTGGCTGTGTTGTACATGAACTACAAAGGAAACTGGCAGCACATCTGTGTGCCCTGTTCAGTCAGAGCCTCACCTCAGGCTTTGTCCCTAGTGAATGGCACACTGCTACAGTCATCCCTCTCCATAAAGGGGGGGAAACTACAGACCCAGGGAATTATTGCCCCATTAGCCTGATGAGTCTGATATGTAAAGCTATTGCGCGCATCATCATGGACCTGATTAACAAAGATATAGGAAATCTCCAAACTCTAGACACCATGAATTTGGCTTTGTGAAAGGGAGATCATGCCTGCTCAACTGGTTGACTTCTATGAGTCAGTCACCAGGGCTGTGGATGAAGGTAAGGCAGTGGATACAGCCTACCTTAATCTGACCAAGGCCTTTGATACCATTCCTCATTCGAGAATTATTGATAAACTAACCAAACTAGGCCTCAACTCTTATATCACTAGGTGGGTTGCAAATTGGCTTACAGATAAAACACACAGTGTGAAAGTAGTAGATCAAGTCTGACTGCCGACCAGTCACGAGTGGATTCCCACAGGGATCGGTCCTGAGTCCTCTCCTGTTCGGCATCTACTTCACAGACGTCCAGGCCAACACAAAGGGGCTCTGGCTGACCATGTTCAAAGACGACTGCAAGCTGGGAGCCATTATTAACTCCCCAAGTGATGCAGACATCCTACAGAAGGCCTCACTGAAACCAATGACTGGTGTTGAAACCATAGCCTTAAGCTTAATGCCAAAAAATGTGTTGTCATCCCCTTTGGTAAAAACTCAGTTCCCACTAATTACCACATCAATGGGAGTTCACTGAACACTGATAAGAGATCTGGGGACGCAGGTTGACAACAACATCTCCTTCAACCACCACATTGCCACTGTGGTCAGAAAGTCCTTCTATGTGGCACATCTCATTACCAAGGGTTTTGCATCCAGGAAGAAAGAGGTCATTGTGTCTCTCTGCTCTTCCCTCATTAGACCAATAATTGAGTATAATGCCTCATTTGGCATGTACCTCACTAGACACCTGCAACAGCTGAAGAGGCCACAGAAGTACCTCATGAAGAGGATCCTAAGCATTAAACACATGTCCTACATGGACAGACTCAAAAAACTCCAACTATTCTCTGTCTCACATCACCTATTTAGAGGCAATCTTTGCTTGACTTACAAAGCCATGTCTGATCCAGCTCTGTTAGAAATGCTACATCTAAAGAAATCCCATTTCCTCCACACTACATGCTCCAGAGACCTCAACCTCATTACCACAATCAACAGAACATGCTGGAGGGACAGGTTCCTCACCAAGAGACTGTCCATGATCTGCAATAGGCTTCCCATACATGTCAAGCAGAGCACCTCACTGTCCCTCTTCAAGAGAAATCTTGATGAGTGGATGGGTAATAGAAAGCTCTTCCTGGACATTACTCCAGTGGCTCTACTTGATAGAAGCACTGGGAACTAACGTCAGCCAGCATGATGCCAAGGCACTTCTATGGGCTAGACTTGTAAAGGCACCAGGGACATTAGCCTAGTACACACCTATGAATCTATGAACCCATGAACCTATACTGCTTTACCTTTCCGATGACATTTTTTTTTCTGTGCTGACATTCAGTCCTGTGCTCTGATTTTGATGTGTTGGTTATAGATATGTACCCATAGGTGTGTCCTACACAATCTTGAAAGTGAAACATAAACATTTCTATGAGACACCTTTTATTGTGTGACTACACAGCCATAACAACAGCATCCATTGTAATGTACACTCATTATAAATAATGAACAATACAAGCAGCATGTCAACAACAACAGATGAAAGGCATTCCTAATAATGTAGATAGTCACCCTTTGCATCAGACACGTAGCTTTATTTCCCCTGCATCCATGAGAAATATGATAGGGATGTGGCAGAGGTATCATCACTTGCACAGAGTGTTGTGTGGTGGTGCAGGAGGCCTAGGCTGACCCAATAGGTTAAAAATCATATGTGTGAGTCAGGAAGGGAAGCAGGTAAGATGGACCATGGAAATGTCACGTGTGTGTCTGTAGGTGTCTTCAATGTGACAGTGGTGTGTGAGTGTCTGCATGAACACAGCCAAGCTCAGTGCTAGCCCTACATGTCTATATGTTGGACAGCTGTGAGCCGTGCATGGTAGAGATGACAGTTCATCATCTCTGCTCCAAACATGAGAATTGGCTCTGCCAGGAGTTGCACTGACACCTCCATGCCCAAGGTCAGATGCTCTGCTACTGCCTGAGGGTGACTGATGTCTGCTGGGAACATGTCCTCCATGGGAAGGCCCAGGACCACGAGTTCATGGTGTGTTACATCTTGGAGTGGACAGCACACTCTCTTCTGGAGTGCTGGATGTACTGCCACTATGGGAGCATGATTGTACATGACCACATTGACTCTCAGCAGATGTAGTTGCTGACCTACACCCACAAGCCGAATGCTCAACTCCAATGAGATGTTCCATTACAGGCAATATGCATTCCAAGACAGGTAGCATGCAATCTCTCTCAGACCTACCTCTTTTTACTGTGTCAGTCAACCATTCCAGGGTATCAGCAACATGGTGGAGGCAGTCATGGATGTCAGACTGTGCTGCATCCATAACCCTCAGCATTCATCTGGAGTTCCTTTCTTAATGTGCCTGTGCTTCCATAATGGCTCTAAGCATGCACTGAGTGATATGTGATAAGATAACTCTGACAGGTGGTGGAGGGACAGCAGGGCTCCTACGAGCACCCCTATCAATCCACCTGTGTGGAACCTCACCAACTGTTTGGCTATGGCCAATGTTGACAGTCACTGAAGCTGCAGTAGCCATGCTTCCCTGTTCAATGTCCCCACCCACCAACTGTCCAATATCTGTGGCCTCAGGGGACTGGGTATGCATAGGTATACTGGCTGTGTATGGTGATAATGAGGGTGGATGAGGAATATCAACCTCTGTGTCTGATTCACCCTCTGCAACCCCCAGCTGTGCCTCAATTTGCCCATCATCATCAGAGTCTGGAGAGTCACTGACATCAGGTTGTGAAGGGAAAAAAGACCAACTTCCCTGGTCACCTGTGATAAAAAGGAGAAAGTGATACATTAATACCTGCACTTCTAAGCCTTGCAGTACTATGGTGCAATATATAATAAGCTGTATACACAGCTGTCACTATTACAGACATGTATAATCCCCAACCTCACATAGTAGGACATGAGAACATTATTTTCTAAACCTAATCTGTAATTATTTAGAAATACTGCTTCATTAAACAAGAATCTCATGAGCAAAACTTCAATGATGTACACTGCTGACATTCTACAAAACTGCACAGCTGACAGTTATGGCAATCTGTAATGTCCTGACAATACTGTCAAGTCAATCACTATGATCACACCTACAAGGCAGAGGTATGACTCTAAACTGTGGACATTCAGCAAATATCTGTCCACTTGGCAATCGTGCAGTACATCAATCCAGCCAGCAGGTCTGGGATGACACTTAGCAAATGCATTGAAATATATCTACATCTCTGACAAAACTGTTGTGCTTACTAGCAGCAGAAGCACAGCCTCTTCTCATTCCTGATGATCTGAAAAAGTTGAGGGAGAGGTAATGGCAGCAGCACCACATGTTACAGTATAACAGGGGTAATATGTCCAAATATTTCACATTTACAGTAGCTGCTATGTTAACAGGTATGTAGATCACAATCTCTACATGAGCCTAAAACTGTAGCTAACCTCCTTCCCCCTACAATAAATACCTGACACCCATGTAAAACTATATACTCCTTGACACTCTGAATGCAACAGTATTCCAATGCTGATCTAACTAAGCATACGTGGATGCTCCTCTTTAGAAGAATGGGTGGCACCCACGTACACAACATATTGGCTGATGGATGTCTTGGAACTGTCCTGGGTTGCAAGGTTTGTCAGGAATTCTTCTGTGGCTGAGAGAGGTTGTTCTGCTACAGGACCACTACCAGTGACTTGACAATCCCTGGCCATGTCAGCAGCTACACATCTGTGTGCAGCATGTATCATATCAGTGGCACGGTGTCACATCTACTCATATGTATTATTCTGGAAACCCATGGCATTAATGTTATGCACCAATTCTTCCCACAAGTCTGCATACTCTTGCCCATTTGCCCTCCCTTTGAACAGCAAGACTTGGTAGTGTTGGGGCAAAGACTCAATGATGAGGTCATTTTCTGCCTCAGTAAATGGTGGTCTTCATGGTGCATGCATGATATCTCCTGCAATACAAATAAATGAGAACACATGTTAGGATCATATAAGTGGGAGTACAGCATGTAGAGATACAGCTATAAAGGTAGGCTATCCGTATTCACTGCTTGATTGCACATCTCATACTCAACAGTGTGCCAAACATACAGATGGTGTGGATAGTAGCAATAGTGATCTACTCCTGTTTGTGCCATGACAGATACTCACATATGATCACACACCCAACACATGAATCCACTGTAGTATGCTCCATAGCAGGACCCCCCCCCCCCGCATATAATATGTAAAAACAACATTGCCAACCAAATAACTGTATTTTTGCAACTGCTATGAAAGGAAGTATCCAGGAGACCTGTGTACCTAGTTAACACACAGCATTATACCCCTGCTGTACTCTACATCCTCTGTAGGTGTAACACAACAGGAGATCAATGGCATGTCATCAGTACAGTTCTAAGACAGGCTTACTGATGTAATTCTCATTCCACCTAACTATATTCAAATATATGCATTATGTTGGAAACAAAATGGTTACATACCTGATGGAGTACAATACTCCTCTGTTGAAAAATACTGCTATATAAGTACTGTGTCAACGAGATAACCATATAAACTAACCCTCATACATAATGGTTTCCTTAGTTACAAGTTTGCCTTTTTAAGATGGGTCTCATTAGCCGGGGATTGCCTCTGAACCAATCTGTGTTTCAGAAATGCTACATGAGGCTGATTTGCAGTATAATCAGCCAATCCCATGCAACTACTCAACAAAATATTAGATCTCAATGTAGATTTCATCCCCTTTCTCATATGTTGGGATGGAAATTACTGGGGTAAAGATACTACGTCAGCAGAGAGAGAATGTTTGTAGCAGCTACTTTTTACATACACATGTGTGTGCTAAAGGCTGAAGTTGCTGCTGCTACAGGCAATAAGCATAGTCAGAGAGACTGCAGAATATGCAGGACAACAACATTTAACAGTAACTGTGGGACCTGTGGCAATGTTGGTGTACAGCCAGAGGCAGACTGAGGGAATCCATCCCACTGGAAATTAAGGTATGTGTTTAAGGTACGTATGTTAGCCAAATGTATCATTAACAGAGTGAAAGGCAATACACTTGGTGTGTCCTAGAACAAGGTAGGGGATTCATTAACCATTATTTCAACCAGTAGGACAATTGCTAAGTCATGTGTTATGTCATGGTATTCATCTACAATGTGTGTGATGGCAGCCCTTGCTTCTACCGTGACCTTCATATATGTATGGAGGTCACGGTAGAAGCAAGGGCTGCCAGCGTGACCTCCATTTATATCACAAGCAAATCATTGTTGGCAGCAGTCTGATACTACTGGGCCACATTTGAATTACATACTTCAAAATCCTCTGGGAATTCATGCTAATGCATGACCGGACATTGTATGCACTTTCTAATGTAATGGGAATAGTGAAAATGTGGTGCTATCTGTAGGCCTTTGACTTCAATTATTTAGAAGCAGAAATTCCATCTGTACTGCTTTGGGAGGATAAATAGGTGATGAAACAGTCATATATATATATATCAGAATTTATAATGGTGATGTTCGCATACGTGTATTTTAAATGCTAGACACAGCTGTATTTGAACCCAAGACCATGTGGTCCAAAAAGTAATGTTTTAAAATGATTTAACAGATTGAGCTACAAAGTCACTGTTATTGCAGCTGTATTTTTGCATGTTGTAAATATAATTGCACACTTACCTACTGTTACATACCTCACTTACATCTATTATTATGTGTATGGCATTATAGTGATGTATTTCTCTACCAGAGTCCCATTTAAACTAATATATACGATGTTCCACATACATACCTCTCAAGCTCTTAGCATGGGAAATTATGAGCCAAGCCATCCATAATGGTGGTACAAAGGCACAATGACAGGAAATATTCTTACTGAGTGTACTCACACAATCGTAGCAAGGTGTTCTGATAACAGATTTGCCATTAAATTGCATTTTGAGTGATGTCATATATCTGCAAATCAGAGGACCCAACATATGGGGCAATATTCAGTACATTCTGCAGAAAATCGTGACAGTTGAGAAGTATGTTAGTGTATAATGATTACACTTGAGATCTGGACATTTCTCAGTTGGCTGGTGTCGGATTAGAACCCATAAGCAGTGACTACAGGAATACTGAACATTTTATTTGGAAAAATTAATTATCAGAGCACCATCTCCTTTTACACTTTATTGACAGATGTTTTTTTAAGTCTTGCATTTACATATGTGTAGCTGTGTAGAAGTTATGTTAATGTACACATTTATCCTATTCATTTGTTGACTGCAACCTACAGCTTATTTCAGAGAAAATGAGCAGAACACAACGTTGACTCTTAATGTGAGTATTGCACAGCATGTATTTATGACATGGGTAAAACATGATTGACTACTGAACATTTCTCAGTTAGCTGGGGTCGAATTAGAACCCCTAAGCAGTTACTATAGGAATACTGAACATTTTATTTCAAAAGATTATCAGAAAAACGTCTCCTTTTACACTTTATTGATTCATGTTTTTTCTAATCTTGCATTATACACATGCATAGCTGTGTCGGAGTTCTGTTAACTTACATGTTTACCCTATTCATTTATTGATTGCAACCTACAGCATATTTCAGACAAAATGAGCAGAACACAACATTGACTCTGTCTGGGTATGCACAGCATTTATTTATGACACGGGTAAATCATTATTGACTACTGAACATTTCTTAGTTGGCTGATGTTGGATTATAACCCAAAAGCAGTGACTACAGGAATACTGAACATTTTATTTGAAAAAAATAGTTATCAGAGCACCGTCTGCTTTTACACTTTATTGATTTGTGTTGTTACAAATCTTGCATTTACACACATGGATAGCTGTCTAGGACTTCTGTTAACTTACACGTTTACCCTATTCATTTATTGAGTGCAATCTACAGCATATTTCAGACAATGAGCACACCACAACATTGACTCTTAATCTGGGTAAACCACAACATTAACTAATGGTTGGAAGCTATGCTACACAGTACTGCATACTTACTTGCTTTAACTTGCTTTACCAGTTCAGATATGCACTGAGACATTAATACAAAATTATGATGTCTCAGGTATTTCATACATGACTGTTAAGACAGCAATATCTGTATTTACTTTATTTTATTATTAAGTTATGCATTAAGTTATTACTTATTGATTTTCCTATATACCATGCACTTACCTCAAACTTGCCAAATGCCTTGCATGGGACTGGAAATTGAAACTCCTGTCTTTTGCAGCTGTGGTAAGAGAAGAAAACCATTATGCATACCAGTTTTGCACATATTCATCTTGTATATTTATAAATCACTAGAAAGCAAAACTCACCTATCTGTGGGGTGCTCCCATCCCTTACTTCTTGGATCCAGGTATCCAAGGTTCCCCTCTTCATATGATGCAGGTCATCATAATAGCGATGACACTGCTCAGCAGTGTGGGAGATACCGGTTGCACTGGTTAGGTCCCAGGTCAAACTATTCCAGCTCTCAGACTTATACTCTGAGCCATAGTAGTTGCCATGCAGCATCCAGAGTCCATTGCATTCTACCAAGAGTCCAGTGAAAAGCCAGGACTCCTGCACACCCCCACTTTTGTGCCCTAAAGTCCACACCTTCCCCATGACAACAGCCATACTCACGGTCAAGGTCAGGCTCCAAGGAATAATGTAAAATTCCTGCCTATTGGACTTTAAATAGGCTGCCTTCCCACTCTTGCATACTATAACTTTCAAAACATGCAGCCTCGGTCAGCATTGTACAAACTCAGTATGTAAGCAGTATAATGTTGACCAAGGGTTCCGGGTACATTTCCTGACCCCCTTAGTCCAGGTGTATATGGGAAGCTCGAAAGCTGAGAACCTAGAATGCCACAACCTTGAACTCAGAAGTTCGAAGACTGAAAATACCAAAGCCACGGAACATTGAATTCTTTTCCAGGGAAAGAATTTGGTGGGCCATTTCCGCGGCTTCGCTATTTCCTCCACTGAGGTGAGATCTTGGAATTGGTATATTTAAGTAGGGGCATCACCCCCCCACATTAGAAATACTTTGTAGTGTTTGTTTGTTTCTGGTTTTGTACTGGCACAGCGATTTTTCCCTGGGAAAAAAAATCACTGTTCTCAGTCTTCGGAGTATTCAGCTTTTGAAGTTATGGGTTCAATGATTTCACATTCTGCATTTTTACACTTTGATTATGTGATATAGACCCCTTAGTCCATGTAAGGCTGTAGCTGTTGTTTCTAAATTGTCTGCTACTGATTGTTTCAACTATGATGAAGTTAAACAATGTTTATTGGAATGTTTTAAGTAAACACCTGAAGCTTATAGAAAAAAGTTTTGTAAGCACAGACACAAGGCAGGTGAAAGTGTATGTGATTATATTGCTGAGTTAAGCACTTATTTTCATAAGTGAGTGGGTGTCAGGTCACCACTTTTGACAGAGCATTTGTTGAGGGACCAAGCCCTTTGCACTTTGTCCGAGGACATGAGGATCGGGTTGGCAGACCATGAGTGTAACTCTGCAGATGAGCTGGGTAAAAAAGTGGGTTCTCTACTTAGCAAGCAAGGCATCACTGCACAAGAAGGAAATACCCATTACTGCATTAATATATAAGAGAATCCATAGTAGGCAGCCTAAACCACCCCAATAGAGTCCAGCAGTAACAGGGGAAGCAACTAATTCTGGTACACAGCCAGGATCAATGGCTAGATATTTTAAATGTAACTAGATGGGCCATGTAGCATACAAATGTCCACTGAAACAAGGCGGGGAACAAAAGATAAGGGAGCCAGTAAGTCAGAATAACAGTATTGTCTGGAGACAACAGGGGTGCCAAACTATCACCAGAGTTTGTATCCTATCTTAGTGGATGGAAGACAGGCCACTGCTAAGAGAGACACAGTCTTTTACACAACCACTGTAAAGCCTGCAGTGGTTAAACAGGAGCAGTACTTGCTTGGCCAGTCCACTCCAGTCAGAGCTTTAGGAGGCACCCCACTGCAAATACCTTTGGCTAGGTTTCATCTTATCTGGGAGGGTGGAAAAGGATGCAAGCAGGTAGGTGTGTTTGAAGATATCCTTGTAGATGTCTTGATAGGGAATGATTTTGATAATACCATAACTTGTGTGCATGCAGTTACACACAGTCAGGCTTGGTGAGATGCATGTCAGTCTGGTAGCCTTGGGCAGCCCCAGACAGACAACACACCTGAAGCCAGGGCTGGCAATGTGCCTATTTCAGGGAGGGAGCTACCCTGTAGCAGTGATCCTGAAAGTGAGCCACAGCTGCTGGTAGGTACTGATGTTCCCATAGACAGGGTGACTACAAGGACAGTGGTGTGTTTAAATACACAGGCTGACAGTGAGAAAAGACTGTCAGAAGATACAAGGTTTCCTGTGAAAAGGGAGCTGGATAAGATCAGATAGGTAGAGTTGAGACAGGCTCAGCCTTCAGACCATACCTTACAAGGCTTGAGGGAGGTAGGTAAGGAGGCACCTGATTCTCAAGGAAAAAGGGAGTCTGTATACTGGAACAAAGGGTTACTGTATAGAAAGTGGACCCCTGAGGGAGGGCTAGAGGATGAGGCAATACAGAAGTTGCTAGCCTCCAGAGCCTACTGTTTGACATTTCTATCCATATCCCATAATGTTCCTTTTGCTGGTCATATGGGCATAAGGCATACCAAGAGCCATATTATGCAGAACTTTTATTGGCCTAGGATTGCAAGCAATGTAACAGGGTACTGCAGGACCTGTGAGGTGCCAAAAGGTAGGCAAAGATGGAGACAAAGTCAAAGCTCTTTTGGTGCCTTTGCCTGTGATTGAGGAGCCATTTCAGAGGGTAGCTACAGATATTGTCGGGCTTCTGAATACCCCAAGTTCCACAAGGAAGAATTATATCCAGGTGGTAGTAAACTATGCTAGTAGATATCCTGAGGCAATGGCTCTGTCCTCCACTGAGGCAAAGAAGGTGGCAAATGTTTTGTTAGACATTTTCAGCAGGGTAGGTCCCCAAAAAGAAATTTTGACTGACAGAGGTGCCAATTTCATGTCAGACCTGCTGGACTGTCTCTGGAAGCACTATGGGGTGAAGCGCCTAAAAACCACCACCTACCATCCACAGACTAATGGTCTTGTGGAGATGTTAAACTCTACACAAAAGACCATGCTATGGGCATTTGCAGATCAGTTTAAGAGAGAGTGGGAGAAGTATTTGCCCCATCTGCTCTTTGCATACAGAGAGGTACCCCAGGAATCCACAGGTTTTCACCATTTGAGTTGCTGTATATGCAAAGGGTGAGGGGGCCTTTAGATTTGATTCACAATGAGTGAGCGGGTGAGTATGAATCCCACAATGAGTTTGTTGTAGCATATGTCTTAAACCTCAGGACACAGTGTAAAAATCTTATGGGCCTGGCCCAGGAGAATCTGGCAGGAATCCAACAGCAGAAAAAGGTCTGGTATGACAGGAATGCTCAAGCCCAAGAGTATGCTCTGGGCCAGAAAATGGTCTGGTATAACAGAAATGCTTTTGAGCCCAAGAGTAAGCTGTGGGGCATCAGGTTATGGTCTTCATTCCTGTCAATAAGATGCAGCCAGCTTGAGAGGCTCCCTTCAAAGGGGTCAGGAAGGTCAGTGATGTTAACTACATGGTACAACTGCTAGGCAAGAGGCAGGGGCACAAACTGTACCATGTTATCATGATGAAGCCTTACCATGACAGGGAGGTCCTTGTGCTAATTATTTGCAATAGATGGCAGGAGGAGTCTGAGGGGGCTCTATGGCCTCATTGAGCCAGACAGCAAAATGCCAGGTTACTAAGATGGAGCCTAGGGTTGCAGGCATATGACATAACAATGCAGTACTGTAGTGGGGTCACCAATACCAATGGAGATGGGGTCTCAAGAAAAGGTATAGGTTAAGGTATTCCCAGACAAGCCCATTCCTCTCAAGCAACATTCCTCAAGGGTCACTTTAAAAGCTAGCTTGAGTCTTCAAAGGGGGAGAGATGTGACAATGTGAGGTATTGCCAGCTATGCCAGGAGAAGTAGAGCAGTGAATGTATAACATATGCCAGCACAGCTAGCTGGAATTTTGTAAAGAATTATGTATCGTTTGTATGTCAAACTGAATTGTACAGATGCTTGTGTTGAAAAAAAATGTATTTGTAAAGCTGCTTGTGTTAAAAATGTGCCAACAGTGTCATCTGCTATACAGAAACAGAAATATACATACATTATTGTAACTGTTTAAATGTATATGCTTTAACAGATGATACTGAAAGAGAAAAGGTTAATCTGAATTCACCTATCTTTGAAAATACTTTGAAATTAAATTACCTGGCTTAAGCCATAAATATTGCATCTTACAGTTCTCAATTCAGCCAGAGAATAAAAGTCTGCACTATGAAGCTTTCTGCATTGTCTTTGTGATAAACTACGTGCTACTCTGGAAGGGTGGAGAATTGAAATTTTTTTATGACTTCAAAGAGCTGCAGCAAATCTTAGCAAAGTTCTGCTCTCTGTGTCTGTATTATTGACACATATGTGCCAAATCCTGACAGCTTCTAGCCAAGGGGTTAGCATGAGAAACAGAAGTCAGATAACTAGATGCATGTGATGCCATTCTGTAATCCATCACTTAAAAATGATATTTTAATACTAGGTAAGACTGAAGTCTTATTGCAATAAGTCACTACCATATATACCTAAATATACTGTTTGTAAAACTCTAAACTTAAAAGTGTGATCATTGCCAAAAACTGTCATATGCTTATATGATGTATTGGTTTCTACTTTTCTTCTAATTTCTGATAGATGGGCAGCTATATGCTTTTTCAGTTTCTGATTAGTCTTTCCAACATAGAAACAACTGCATTTCTCACAATTAGCAAGGTATATAACATTCTTACTTGAACAAGTTACAAAAGTCTTAAAATGAAAAAAAAATTCTTTGAAACAGGATGCATAAATTCAGTTTCCAAATTAATATACCTACGGTACAAATCTCCGCTCGGTCCCCAAAGAGTTGTGCACTCAAACGATGCAATAAAATGAAGTAAAACACTGCAAAACTCACCACCAAAGATGTAAAATGTCACTCTTTTATTATCGAAACAAACAGATAAGCGCTTTCACGTACCGAAGTATGCTTCATCAGATCTACTTAATGATGCTTATCCCATCACTTTTATATTCAACATAAAAAACAATCAATTTATTCAAACAATCATTCAATAAAATCATTCAATGAACCTGAAGATATCTAAAAAACTTTCTTAAAAGGGCATGCCAAAAATCTTTGTATTAGACATTAAAGATAATAACAAAAGGAATAAAAAAGCTGTGAAACCATGTATATTAGACATAGAGACCCTATGATTCTTTAAACTACCAGTTAAATATGTTAATCCTATTCACTTAAATTCAACAATATGATGTATATATGAATATTAAAAACATTAAAAGACACATGTACATATAAATGTAATGAATGCCTACTAGCATAAATGGTGTAAAGTGAAAAATTATGAATGAAAATAAATGATTAAATATATACGATATATATAAAACTGTATTTAAAACTGTGTTAAAACTATATATAAATATGTATATTTCAAGTTTCCTAATAAAAACACATATATACCTGTTCACCTCATTTCATCAATACAATACATACGTAGAGGTGAAAGAAAATTTTACTGTTAAACATATAAATATAAATACATAAAATATTATCAAATATAATTAATTCATATATATAAAAAAATTTTGGAATAAACACATATAAAAAGATAGCAATATTGCATATGGTGACAATATATAACAGTTGAAAATCATTCATATAAGTTAATGCTATTAGGCAAATAAATGGATAAATAAATAGATAACAAAATGTATATAATGATTAAATATGTAACCCTGTGTTATATCAAAATCATTAGATATCTTCAGGTTCATTGAATGATTTTATTGAATGATTGTTTGAATAAATTGATTAATTGTTTTTTATGTTGAATATAAAAGTGATAGGATAAGCATCATTAAGTAGATCTGATGAAGCGTACTTTGGTACGTGAAAGCACTTATCTGTTTGTTTCGATAATAAAAGAGTGACATTTTACATCTTTGGTGGTGAGTTTTGCAGTGTTTTACTTCAAATTAATATCCCTACAAAAGGAACAATTCTGACATGGCAAAGTCACTTTTTTATCTGATGTGAAATGTATTTCTTGGTAAAGATCTTTATAACATAAAAGTTGCTTCAAATTTTTCTCTTTCTTAAAAATAAAACATGGACAGCCACCTACAGTTTTCTTTACTTCAAAGGCAGGTTCCAGAATGCTCCATTTTTTCTTATACTAGATTTTATTTGTGGTGTGCAATTATTAAATGTAGTAATATAACCCAGTTTCCTAGTCGTATCTGATAAATTATTCTGGTGTATAGTCAAATTATTGCCCAACATATATGGCTTCCGTAAACCATCTCCTTGCTCTCAAATAGGCTAAATACCACTGAATGTTGTTTTGTTACTGAACTTAACACTATGATTAATGATTTTTACATTGGAGGCTATAATAGAACCATGACTAGCCCTAATAGAGTATTAGTAACCTCACAATGAGATGATAGCCAGATGCAGGATGATATGCAGTGTGTGCCAACTTTCCCTCATTCATTGCTTCAGTAACATTCTAAAAGAAGTAAATTAGGCTAAGCAACCAGGATCTGTCCTTGACAAAACTGAACTGACTTGTGGGAAGAGTGTCTCTAGGTTACATATGTCCTGTCCTTAGCCTTACAGAGGAGGTTGGTCACAAGTATGGACATCTAATCACCTGAATTCATTGATACCCCACCTTTGTGCAGGTGAATGGCTGTTGCTGTCCTCCATTTATCCATCCCAAAACTTGTCTGGAGATTGATACTGAATAAGTTGTGTAGGAGGTTTAACAGATTCTGGTTCAAGCTGGCCATTAGGTAGCCTGGTATGTTATCCAGTCCCATAAAAGCAGTGTTCTTGACTCTGGAAAGTATTTTGAGAACTTGTTCTTATGAGATTTCAGGGTAGAGATATAGGTGCTGGATATGTGATCTGTGAATGTAGGGAGAAGGGAGGAGTTAGGGGTAAATTTATCTACTAGTAGATTGTTTATGCCTGCATTGTCTTTGTACGTAATATTATTTATTATTAGCTCTGCGTCATGCTGGGCTATGTTCTGGAGGTGTCTAACATAGCTAAATAAGGCTTTATAGTTGCCTTTTGTCTGGATGGCTGTTTTTACTTCATATCTAGTTTTGTTTGATCTGATCAGGGACTGGGGTTCCTTGTTCAGTTTAGAAATGACATTTTGATATCTTCACAGTTACATTTATTACTGAGTGCAATTAGTGCTTTTTTTTTAATTTTACTGTAGGACAGTTTATATGCGGATTCTACTGTAGTAGTTAAATTTAAATTTGGAATTGTATTTACTTCAGAGGGCTACAGATGTATCTATGCAACTATTCACATGTGCATAGAATTGGGCAGTAAAGGATCCCGTATATACAATGGGGCTATCAGGTTGGAGGAAGAGGAGGAGGATGCATTTAGACAGATCATCACTCAGTTTTAGGAGATAAGCCTTTACATACTCACTGAATACTGTGGTATTTGAATATGCTTTTGATTTTAATCTTATGGCAAGTGTGATTTATTTATGGTCCAATTTGACTAGGGAAGAACTTACAACTGGTGGAAATCAGAACTGTCCTATATTGGAGAGTACCACGTCCAAGGGTAGATACATAACTCTTTGGATAGCAATAAAAAGTTAGCAAGTAAACATCTTGACCCTCAGACCTTCTTGGGGCCACCAGAAGGCCAGATGACTGGATGTATTAAGATATTTTGAAATTAGTAAAGTAGATTGTTCACATTCTTAGCCTCTACACTGGTCCCCACCTTTTCTAAAACCAGCCATGTCCAGAGGTGTACACAGGTCACATCTTGTGTTGGGGTGGGGGTCAGTGCTGTCGTTTTATTTTTAACTTTCTCCATAATCCAACCTCTGAGTTGAGCAGAGAAAGTCAGTATATATTGTCTTAGGACAATGTACTGTTTATTTGCAATTCATGAAAATACATTATTGTGATAATTTTTTTTTCAATTTCCTTACAAGTTAACATCAGACATGTATAAAAATGGCTCTCTTTTGACAGCAGGGATAAGTATTAGTTCTGTGTATTTACTTCTGACATATACAAGTTGAAATACATTACTATGATCAAGCGTTATCTTATTTTCATCCCAGTCTATCATTAGGATGTTACACAGAAAGTATGTGTGTTTTGAGGGTAGATATGAGGAGGCATACTGTGTACATGTATGATAGTAACAACTTGAAATAAATGCCTGTTGCTATTTGTCTTTTTTGCTACCATTCCAATCTAATGCCAGAGGGCTACACAAAAAGTGGGCATCTTTTCTGGAGCAAAGGGAGGCAGGTATTATTCTTATATATTATGTATGTGTCCTTGTATGCATTTGTCTACTCAGTTTATTGAGAACTACCTTTTTGTCAGATTTTGAAAATTAAGCTTTAGACACAATTTACTTCTTCCTTGAAAGAAACAAAAATAATTACATTCCATACTCGTGATTTTTGGCCAGGCCATCACTTTAGCATTAGGATTAAAAAGTTCTAAAATGCACTTTAGAGCATAAGGCGTGCACACTTAATTAATTTACTTCCCCCACAGTTATTACACTGCAGTATTATCTAATTATCTTATTTTTAAAGGATAGAGGAAAAAGTTTAAAGGTAAGACAAGCTGTGAAAAAACAAGATAGATATAATGTGTATAAATGGTGTGGGAAGGCCAGGAGTGGATGAACTGGGTCATTGTTTTGTGTGTCTGTGAGTGTGTGTGTGTGTGTGTGTGTGTGTGTGTGTGTGTGTGTGTGTGTGTGTGTGTGTGTGTGTGTGTGTGTGTGTGTGCATGCGTACATGTGTGTGTGTGTGTGTGGGGGGGGGGGATGAGGCATCCAGTACGCAGTGAGGCACATCATAGTGTCCTTTGTCTGCGTCTCTATTTCACATAAAACCAGCCCTGTTGGTTACAGTCAAACATTTGAGGTATATATAGTCAGTTCAGGGTCTAGAATGAGTGGGCTCCAAGGCAGTCTGTGGATGAAAGTGACTGACCTAAGCTGTTTGATCACTGGTAAACAGTCATTGTTCTCCCGCAATATAGCCCCACCCATTCCAGTAAGTCCCACCAATCAATTACTTCCTGGTGTCTCTCCACTTTGAATTTGACACCTTACACTGTAACCAATATACTTTTATTAGGTCATCAGCTTAATAAATGCAGATCTTGACATTCATTATCTCTTATGTCATAGTATATCCATGGCTTGATTTAAGGACTGCAAGCATGGAATTTCCTACCAGATGAAATCCAATTTTTCCCATTATTTCGGTTTTAATAATTGTATTAAAGGAGTTCCTTATTTAAGAAGCTTTTTATAATTGCCATGGTAGTATAGCCAGTCATTGTTTAAACCCTTACGAAGATGATCCATTTGTCAACTAACAGGTAGAATTTTATACAGTTGCATATTTAGTTTTATTTTGTTTTATTTTTATGTTATTTCAAGTGTTACATTTTGCATTTTGTACTTTTATGATCTAAATTTATTTATATTCCTTCTGTGTAACAAACTCATGCATGTTATGGAGTCCCTGGAGTCCAGTTCATTTACCTGCATATGGATAAATAAATGATTTAAATAAGTGAAATGCACATAGGGATGTTGATTATATGTACTGAAAATAGGCTACAACTGAAAGAGAAATGCTGTGCTATGTGGAGCTTGTCCGGTCATCAGAGAGCAACGATAGTCAGATGGCCACTGAAACCATAATCTTGTGTACTTGTGGCTATAATTTTAAGGCACAGATGGAATGACCTAAAGGAAAGTGTTGTTCCCATCACATATCCTACCTACCAGAGTCATGAGTGCTGAAGGATGAGAAAGGCTACATTCTTGACAGCTTGGTATGACCATAGCTCACAGACTGATTTCAGTTTCTCATCATCAATAATAACAGATCTAGTGTGAGTTCCGAACACCCACGCCTCTCATGTCCAGCATACTGTCCACACTGTTCCACCACCACAGAAGACCACAGCAGAAAACATTAATGGGAAGAGCTTATATAAAATGTTTTTGCAAGAAGGGGCTGGCTGTACTCCTTTGTTGTGGGGGTTCTGTGCCAAAACTTCCAACCTGTATATGTACTTTTCCAAAGGTTACACTAGCTTGGAAAAAGGGAACAATCGCAGGGGTGAGCCTGACATAATGATTATGTTCTTTACTTCATAGGCAAAAGATTCTGTAGGCTTTCGCAGACTTAACATATATATTTTTCATGCTGTTTTCCTCCCTAAGCTTCTATGGAAAAGGGACATTGTGCTCAGTTGGGCCACCCCAATAAACAAAAACTAATAAATAAATGCCATAACAGTATAATGAGAGTGGGTGACCCAAATAAGGTATGCAATATAGTGTTCACTGGAAGGTGGGGGTTGGTGAATGAAAATAAACTCGTAATAACTAATTTAGTCCATATATTACTAGTAGAGGCTTGCAAGATTTTTTTTACTATGTTTCGGTGGAAGATTGGAGATGTATCAAAGCACAATAAATCAGAGCATATTTTAGCAATTTTCAAGTAGTTTAGTATAAGAAAACAGAAAGAATGCTTAAAAATTATAAACATGAAAATGAAATAATATGGATATAATAAAGATGTGCTATGTGAATATAACCAGCATTAAGTTGCAGATAAAGACTGTATTCATAGTAAGATATATTAGAGCAGTTCAGTATGATGTGCTAGGACTGAGGATTTCTGATTAACTGTGATATATCAGTTAAAAGAGAGGGAGTCACTGGACAGAAGGTAGCATGGTAAAAGAGGGAAGATGTGTTTTTTTCTGGAATGGGGTGATTATAAATAGAAAAAGCATTAAGCATTTAGATATAACTGTGGCTGGGGAGGTATAATAATTAATGTAGCATGTAAAGGGAAAGTGTTAAGGGTTGTACATATATGCATATGTGCAAATTACCACCTCAGGTAGAAGGAATTAGTTGGTGAGGATCACAGTGTATCTGTTGGATCATATGAGTATTATTTGAATGGAGGATATTAACATGGATTTAAGAAAAAGAGAACAGAAACAGAGTGTATATATACATATGTGTGTGTGTGTGTGTGTGTGTGTGTGTGTGTGTGTGTGTGTGTGTGTGTGTGTGTGTGTGTGTGTGTGTAAAGATAGATATAGATATGAGTGTCATATACATAAATGAACACCGAAAATCTTGAATGTAGATATTAGATTTAGATATAGGCAAAAAGCATCAGAAATCAATTATATAATTCATACCAGTGATATTATAGAGATAAACAGCAACAGTCAAAAGTACAGATTTTGTATAATTTTGAATCATCTGGCTATATGTGGGGAATTTGGTGAGGTGACTAATAATGTACTAATGGGTAAGTTTGGCAATGGCATGTAAATTTAAGGCAATTTTTCAACTGGAGTCAGCAATGGTGCATTCGGAAAAGCAAGTATAAACTGTTGTACACACAGTGCCGAGAGTATATTCATAGGGAAGATAGAAGTGAATATAAGAAGGTAATATATATGTTAAACAGTGTAAGAGAAATGGAGGTCAAGGAAAAGGAAACTCAGAAATACAGAAGACAGCTCAGAGAAGGTGAGCGAGCTTTGATGGAGACAGAAATTTAAAGTACTAGGGATAGAAGAAGAAATTAACCCAGCACTGGGTATATAAGTTAAGAAAGTAATCTGTAATGGCTAATTTAAAGGATTCATAAGGGAATATTTGTGACTCTCAGGATGAAATTATGGAGATAGCAAATAAGTATATTCAAAAGATGCTCAGGAAACAGATGATGGAAAGAAAACAAGTTAGTGAAAGCTTCAGGGTCTGACAGATAAAGAAAGGCATTTTATGGTTAAGAAAATAACATTAATGGACCCAATTTCACATTAGGGAGATTCAACATTGATACAGAGGCTGAGCTTACAAGAAACACAAGGTTATTTTTATTAAATGTTTTGACTGAATGGTACAATGAAGAGACACAGGAACTAGAAAGATCAGGAAAAGTAATAATATGGAGATTCCAAGATGGTAGACGTCCGATAAACACCCTCTCCACAAAGCTCCTAACAGAAGCCTCCTATATCACAACAAAAGCCACACAACTACAAAAAAGATGTGATAATTTTGAAAATTAAGGCAATCTGCATCAGATCTAATTCAGAAAGTGAAGTTGTTCAGGCACAAAACTTGTAAAAATCTCTATTTTTACCTCTGAGTCTTGCCTGGGGTCTCCTCACCACATGTAAGCCTTGGGCCTGAAGACACTAAAACTACAGACTATAACCACAAATCAGAATCTGCAAACTCTAAGGTGTCAAAAGAAATGGAAAATATAGAAACACAAGCCACCAAAATTAAACTATCAGCAATAGCTTCTCCAGAAAAAGAAAATTTAACAAAAATACAGAAAACAATGAGACAACAGCAAGAAGTATCCAAATCCAATGCAAAGCAGAAGTTTGAAACTCATTTCCAGATGGATGAACTTAAACAAACCTTATTACCACTTCTGACTGCAGTACAAAACTGCTCCAGACAACTTTCTGGTTTTGGCAATGCAATCAGCCAAATTGCTGACCTCATGAACCTGATCGAGACCAGAACACAAGCAAATGAACACCAGATAGGAAAACTAAGAGACGAGTTGAGCACCAAAAATACTGCGCTTACAGAAATCCAACAAAAAATCACTGATGTGGAAGCTTGGAGTTGGCATAATAATATTCTGATATGAGGGCTGCCAGAGAAATACGAACATAACCAATTAATAAAGGTGGCCAAGCAGATTTTTGGCTCCATTTTGCAATCTGGTGACAACTATAATGATATAATAATTGAAAGAGCCTATTGAGCTCTTTGTAAAAAGCAAGTTTCAGCTTTACCAAGACAAATCTGTATTAAGATCCTAAACTTCCAAGACATACAAAAAATACTGCTTGCCACCAAAAAACAAAAACAAGTAATCTGGAATGGCCACACGATCACCCTGTCTCAAGATCTTCCATTACCGATCAAAGAGAAAAGGCAAAGCCTCTCACCTTTTTGTGCGGACTTAATTAAATGCAGAATCAAGCTTCAGATGCACTTCCCAAACACTTTAATTTTTTATAATAATGATGTTAAAATTGCAGTTGACTTACCCAAGGATACAAAAGCAGCATTCATAAAATGGTTTGGCAAAGCTCCGGAACACGAATCTCCTATAAGGTAAGAAATCATACTTATTTTGCCCAGATATCAGTGGAAATCTTTATTTATTCTCTTTCATTTTTCTAATAAAAAGTCTTGTTCTGGTAAAACAGGATTTAGAATACTGAAAGTGCACCATCAAGCTAGGTGAGGAAGCCTAGGAACGAAAAGTTATGAAAGTTGTTTTATGGTAGGTGATATTAAGAGCAACAACTTCCTCTGTTACTTAGAGCATCACTCTTGCATAATATCATGATATAAGAAAGATTAAAGCATAATGGAGAAGGAATACCATGTGAGCTACCACTCATCAAGGTAAGGGTCTAACCCTACCTAATGCTATTTTCCATGCAGCTGCCAAATATTCCATTGTAATAGAAACTGATATTAAGTAACAGTCTCTGGGAGCCAGCAACAATTAATAAGGACCAGGAGAAGAGCATCCTGATATTGGGTGATTTCAATTACCCAAACATTAACTGGGAGAACTACTCAAGTACAAACGCCCTTGCCCAACATTTCCTAGAATTTATAAACTCAAACACCCTGGATCAACTGGTCAACACCCCCACCAGAGGTGACAACATACTGGACCCGGTCATCACCAACATGGGCGACCGGTGTTCCACACTGGAGATCAACCCCTCGCTAGTTAGATCTGACCATAAACTAATCACTCTGGATATCCATATTCCACCACCACCCCCAGTCAAAGAAACCACCATGAAAAACTTTTCAAAAGCAAACTTCACATTACTTAAGACCGAGGTGGGAAGTTTCAAAGCCCCCACGCTAAAGGATAACGCTGTCCAAGCTACAAAATCCTTTACTAATGCACTCTACAAGCACCTACAAGAATGCATGTATCATGCTATCCCAAGCAAAACCAAGACTCACTCCTCCAAGAAAAGAAAACCAGTCTGGTGGACCCCTGCCATAAACAAGCTATACAATAGAAGGAGGAAACTAGTACAGAAAAGAGTAAAATCCCAAGTAAGGAAGACATCCCTGATCAGTATCAGCAAGAAACTATGT
Source organism: Protopterus annectens (assembly GCF_019279795.1). NCBI lineage: Eukaryota > Metazoa > Chordata > Ceratodontiformes > Protopteridae > Protopterus > Protopterus annectens. The sequence goes on from NC_056726.1 coordinate 1,197,940,654, forward strand.
TTCCTCATAAAATCATCCAAGGTTAGCTTCGAAAGAAAAAATTGCCATGGACTCCAAAGATAACCACAAGGCATTATTTAGCTATGTCAAGAATTTAAGTGGGAATTCTCAGATCTGCTGGGTGTTAGTGTAAAATGGCACAAAATACACTGAACCGACCAATATAGCCAACATCCTGGCAGACAGATTCAGTGCAAACTTTACCCTCTCTCACCCCCAAAAGGGCCCATAACTGCACCAGAAGAATGTATTGCCCCTGAAATCACAGACACTCAGGTTAAAACAGCCTTCTCCAAAGCCAAAAACACAGCATCAATGGGACCGGACAGTGTCCCAGGCTGGTTCTACACGAGCTCAAAGATGAACTAACCCCTCACCTAAACACACTATTTAAACTCAGCCTCTCTACAGGCTACATGCCCACAGAGTTGTGCACAACAATGGTTTTTCTACTTCTCAAAGGTGGAGCCACAACGGACCTCAGGAACTATCACCCTATAAGCCTGACTAGCTTGGTCTGCAAAGCTATGGAGCACATCATCATGGAGCTCATTAACAGAGACATTGGGAACCTCCAAAAACTGAACCATACTCAGTTCAGCTTTGTTAGGGGCAGATCATGCCTCCTAAACCTGGTGGACTTCTTTGAGACAGTTACCAAGGCTATAGAAAATGGAAAGGTGGTCCACACAGCCTACCTAGACCTCGCAAAGGCCTTCAACAGCATTCCCCACTCAGGTATTATAGACAAGCTCACCAGCCTGAACATAAACCCCTACGTCACGAGATGGGTTGCCAACTGGCTCACGGACAGAACCCACATGGTAAGAGTTGCAGGAGCCAGGTTTGACTCTAAACCGGTTACAAGTGGCGTTCCCCAGGGCTCAGTCCTAGGATCCCTCCTGTTCGGCATATACTTCTCAGAGGTACAGGCAAGCACAGGAGGACTATGGCTGATAACCGACTCTCCGGCTGACACAGACATCCTCCAAAAGGGTCTCAGTCAGATAGATATCTGGTCTCAAAACCATAGCCTCAAGCTAAATGCCAAAAAGTGCATATTCATCACCTTTGAAAAAAACAAAGTACCCACAAACTACCACATAGGTGGTAGCCCCCTAAATACGGAAGACATAATAAGGGATCTGGGGATGCAAGTAGATAGTAACCTCTCCTTTGATAATCACATTGCCAAAGTGGTTAGAAAATCCTTCTATGTGACCCACCTAATCACAAAAGGGTTTGCATCCAGATCGAAAGAGGTCATTGGGCCCCTCTACACATCACTCATCAGACCCATCATAGAGTACAATGCCCCATTTGGGATGTACCTTACAAGACACCTGCAACAACTGGAAAGACCACAAAAGTACCTCACCAAGAGGATCACTGGCCTCAAGCAGATGCCCTATGCAGCTCAACTGAAGAAACTCCAGCTGTACTCAGTTGCATACCGCCTACTCAGAGGTGATCTCTGCCTGACATACAAGGCCATGTCCAACCCAGAATTGATGGACATGCTCCACCTAAAGAAAACCATATCCCCTCGAGCCACATGGTCCAGGGATCTAAACCTCACCACAACAACAAACAGGACATGCTGGAAGGATAGATTCCTGTCCCAGCAACTTCCCATGCTCTGGAACAAGAATCCATTCTACATTAGGCAGCGCTCCTCACTAACCCTCTTCAAGAGAAACCTTGACAAGTGGATGGGAAACAGAAAGTTTACCCCAGGGATCACTTCAATGGCTCTGCTGGACAGAGGCACAGAGAACTAAACTAAGGGGGAGGCGAAAGCCAACACATTCCAGCTAGGCTTATAAATGCCTTCGGGCAGATAGCCTAGTACCTACCTATGAACCTAAGCATTTAGCCATGTATGACCTCAGACTTTAGCTCCCACAAGAGAAAAGTAGGTATTAATTTTGAGCCTACCATAACAGTCTCTTTATATTAAGACTACACTGATCTATGACAACTGCACAGGCGATTTGTGTTATAAGATAGGATATGGACTAAGCTCACCTTACCCAGCAGGGTGATATTTTAAGATAACTCTGAATCACTCTTGTCTGCCTGGTCTATCCTTTTCTTTCTTCCTTCGCTATCAAGAATTCAAAAGGAGGCGTATATATATATCCCTTAAACATACAGATTTGGACTTGACTTGTGAGGTGATAGCCTAGATACATTATTTAGCACAGAGTAATGGAAACGGCTTAATTCACTCTTTTTCTTTTTTGAATACTACCATAGTCTTTATTAGAAGTTGCTTTGCAGCATTGGTAGTCAAGCTGTAAGCGATTACATTTAATGCTATTGAGGACTTGAAAGCAGGAACTCCATCAAAGTATTAGTAATCTTGCTTCTTCCCTCATACAGATCTCTCTATTCATTAGTTTAGATGGGACTATTAAAAGACCAGAGTACTATAGTCTATTATAAAAGCTGCTTTTATCTGAAATGTTACAAAGTTTTACTTATTAGTGTTCGGCATTATGCTAATTTCACCATCCTGTGTATTGGTATGACTTTGTGGTATTATAAATTACTTCTTTTTTTTTTTTCCATAATACATTTTTATTGAAATATATTTTCCAAAAACATTACAAAAATACAATAAACATCACACACATAATACACTATAACTACTACAAACCATTTATACAATATCTACATGAAATTCTTCCTTCATTTAATATATTCCTAAAATCAGTATCATGCTAATATAATATTGAGGACCTTTTCCCATATTTTCAGGTTATTAATATTTTTGTTAGTTTGTTTCAGAAGTAATTTATGTGCTAGTATATGTTTTATAGCCACAAGCTTAAAATTATTCCATGATGTCTTATGTGGTTCTAGCCAATTTGTGGCTATATAGAGTTTCATCAGCAAAAAAATATTCATACAAATAATAGTTTGCGATCTGGAAAGCTCTCTTGGAGGAATGTGTAGAATCATAAATTCCCATGACAGTATAGAACTTTGATAACCCATCTTTTGCAGTTGTACTTTAAGAGAGTTCCAAAGTTTATATACGCATTTACAACTCCAGAACATATGAAGAAGATCCGCTGTTTGATCTGCACAGTATGGACAAATTGGAGAATTCCTAGGGTTAAATTTATGTAATCTAAGATGTGTGTAATATGCATTGTTCCAAATCATCAATTGCGTGTACATCAGTTTTTGAAAAGAAACTGATTTCCTAGTTATATCAATTGCTTTTAATATCTGATTGTCTGTTACTGTTACTTTGTTTACCCAATACTCTGAAAGCAAAATTTTGTCCTGAAATTTCAAATCCTTAATTAATTTGTATGCAGTTGCTATAAATTTAGTGTCTTGTTGGATAGCTTGCCACAATTCAGAGCACTTATCCACAAATCCGGCTGCAGGTTTAAAGTTCCTAAAATAGCTCAAGGCAAGTTCTTTAACTTGTCTCATTATAACAATGTAACTTCTAGGTAGATTCATTTCCTGTCTAATTTGTAAAGCCGATAGGTCAAGTTTATTAAAAACATCAAATAGAGTCAGATTAACTATTAATGGAAATTTGCTGAGATCGATCAGCTGATTATTTAGTTTAAAATTAGGATTCCTGTGGAAAGGTTGAAGAACCATCATATATTGCAATAAATCTACGGACTGAAATAAAGTTTGCAAAGATGAGACACAGGTTATTATGTGGTCCATGACCCCATATTTTATCAGACTAATTTTGTCCATAAAGGGTAATGCTCTAGGATTTATTTTCCTATCCAAAATATGATTCAAGACCACCCAAGTTGGTATCCATTTTGTATTCGTTACATCATAATTAGCAATTCTTAAAATTCGATTAGCGTTTACAATCAAATAATATGCTTCAAAGTTTGGTAGCTCAAGTCCCCCTCTTGTTTTAGGGGTCATTAATTTCTCATAAGATATTCTAGTTCTTTTTGGGTTCCAGATAAATTTAGCTAGATCTTTATGCATTTGTTTAAAAACTGTTTTTGAAATTGATAATTGGGCAGACCTAAATATGTATAACATTCGTGGTAGTATATTCATTTTCACTATTGATACTTTTGCTGATACCGGTAGTTTTAAATTCTTCCATCTGTCACAATCAGCTATTATGTGTTCCCATACTCGTTTAACATTATTGTTATAAAAGTCCTTATTATCCGTAGAAGTTGATACCCAAATATTTAATATTTTCTTTACATGTTAACTTCCCCATCAGGGCCATTAATGAAAAAGGTTTTGGGGTTCTTAACGGGAAAATATTCATTTTCTGTAAGTTAATTTTATAATTAGAAACTACCGAAAATTCGTTTATGAGCTTTAATATCTTTTCACTGTCCGAAATTGGGGTTGTACAATAAATAATAAGATCACCGGCGAATGCTGACATTAATATTTTATTCCTATAAATTATTGGTGCATTATGATACAAATTTTGCTTGATATATAAAAATAGGGGTTCTAGATATAGGTTAAACAATAAGGGGGACATGGGACAACCCTGACGAGTACCATTTTTAATCTGTATTCTGTTAGAATAAGTCCTATTGATGTATAGCGTAGTGTATGGATTACTATATAATATTTGTAGTATCTGAATGAATTCTTGGGGCAAGTTAAAATAGGGTAACACATCAAACAAAAAATTTATGTCTACTCTATCAAATGCTTTCTGGGCATCTATTGTAAGAGCATAGATATTAAAGTTGTTTTGTTTAGCATACGTCATCATACTATGCAGTGTAAGTGTGTTATCGCTAGTTTGTCTAGTTGCCATAAATCCAGCTTGTTCCTTAGAAATTAGATATATAAAAACCTTCTTTAGTCTCGATGCTATAATTGATGTTAAAATTTTCATATCCACATTCATTAATGCTATTGGTCTGTAATTATCTGGGTTAAGGGGATCTGAATTGGTTTTATGTATGAAAATTGTTTTTGACGCATTGAGGTGGGGGTCACTAATTTTATTTTTAGTTGTATAATTAAATACATGAGACAATTCTTGTCCCAAACTATCAGCAAACTCTTTGTAAAATTCAGCTGCAATACCATCAGGCCCTGGCGACTTATGTGCTTTCATATGTTGAATTGTATATACTATTTCTTCTTTAGAAATAGGTTTAATCAGGTCACTTTGCAGGCTCTCTTCTAATTCTGGAAAGTTAATTTTTTGCAGAAAACTTTTATTCTGGTTATGTAGAGACCTATCAGTTTGCCCCTCATACACCTTAGTATAGATTTTCCCAAAAACATCAACAATATCCTCAGTTTTAGAATATATTGTGTCGTTATACTGTATTTCCGAAATATATCCAGTTGTTTTTGATTGATTTATAATCCTTGCCTGTGCTTTTGATGGTATTTGAACATTACTAGCATATTTCACTAAACACCTATTTTCTTGAAGTGTTAATTTATTATTATGAAGCAAAAAGAGATCCTTTTGAAGCTTCAACATTTCCTCCTCAGTTTGACCGTTAAAATTCTGAATCAGCTCATTATCAAGTTGTTTTATTCTTATTTCTAGTTTTTGAATATCACTATTATGAATTTTCTTATAATATGAGGCTTTTTGTATAAGAAATCCTCTAATTTGAGCTTTAGCTGTCGTCCATTCAGTGTCAGGAGTATGCTTTTGGAGCTTCGATCTATCTGTAAATTCTTTCAAATATTTTATAATTCCGTCAGCTATCTCTTTTTTACTTAAAAGATTTGGGTTGAGTGACCAATTATAACCCCTATGCCTTCTTGTGTCTTTTAAATCTTTAGAAAATTTTAATGAAATTTTTGAGTGATCTGATAGATGACGAGTATGTGTAACCACCACTGGTTCTAAATTCGTTAGTGCTTTAGATATCAAAAATTAATCTATTCTAGCCCACATTTTGTGGCATGGTGAATAGAAGGTGTATTTATTTGCATTATTAATATCTTGTGAATAAGAAAAGGGGTCATATAATTGAAAATCTTCCTTAAAATCATTTAATGCTATCCCGGCCTGCTTATTAAATGCTCTTTGTGGACAAGACATATCCAACTTTGGATTTTGATAGGTATTCCAGTCTCCACCCACAACAAAATAATAACCATCATATTGTGTTAATATTGGATATAATGATGCTATGAAACTGTGTTGATCATTACATGGGGCATATACATTCAAAAGTAGGATAGGTTTATCAAATGCATTATCCGATAAAATCACATAACACCATCGCCCATTTGGATCCACTTTGAAGTCTAAAATCCTATCTTTGTATTGGGTTTTGATAATTATAGCCACTCCCGCACTGTTTGTCTTACCTTCTGATGTCACTAGCTCTCTAATCCAGTTCTTTTTTCTAATATCATTCCATTGTTCATTCATCAAATGTGTTTCCTGTAGAAATACAAACAGTGCTTTGTCCTGTAATAATATGCGTAGCAACAGCTTTCTCTTCTTCAAGTTCTGGAGCCCTTTAACATTCCATGAGTTCAACTCCCACATTTGCAGGTCTTGGTATCAAATAACAATATAAGACGGGAATTATCAAATTGACATGTATTGACTGTACACTATATCTAATTTGGAAGCATTTCCTACATCCTGTCCCTAACCAGTGCTTACCCACTTTACCCCTGGACCAGGATTTATATAGGTCTTGTATAAGAGAAAATATAAACAAGGTTAAACACACCAACACATTGAAAAACTTCAGGTAATAACATTTAAAACATTTCCTAAACTTACAACCTATATATTCTAGCATATCTACATCAAAGTCTAAACTACACATTCCCTACCAAACACTGCTACTTAACTAAAGCTTTGGTTTAACTATTAGTTAAATAAATCTCATTTCTAAGGTTATTACTGTGTAAAGGAAAGTTTTAGTAGATTGGGTACTTATTTTATCCTACTTTAAGTATCTGTTTTGTTGCAATCATTATGTACATAAACTTTTACAGAAGAGAGGAGAGAGAGAAAAAAAAATGCATCCTACATTTTAAATCTGTACCCTACACAGTGCCTGCCACTCACTGCATATAGTAAAAAAAACGATTTTGGTTCACACCTATAAAAGAAGAAAAAAATAGTAAAAGTACATGTTATTATGTGCTTTAAGTACATACTGTAATGTTATTTTGTTATAAAAAGAACATTAACATATTATTTTCAGTTCTCTTTGTCTTCTCAAGCCAGGAAACCATCAGAAATACTCACGACGGGGGACCTCTTTCACAGCAGGACCACAGGAAGTGTTACATCCAAATCGACACTCTGTTGAAATCCAGGCATTTCCTGTTTACCACACAATGGAAATAGACCTTGGAGGTCATAAAAGTCTGGAAACCAGACAGCAGACCCCAGATTAGCATAAACAAACAGTTTTATTGCTTTTTCAGAGGCCTGCACAGTTTAGTGAAGAAACAAAGGATAAGAAAAGCCTTGAGGTAAAATACATGCTGGATCTGACTACAGGAACATGCCAGTCTCAATGGAAGTTCTTTTCAGCCCTCTGATGCAGGTAGAACTTTAAAAACTTTCAGAAACACTTCTTTTGCCTGATTTTTATTGGAAACAGAATATTTAGTGCCATCCACCATAAATGTAAGCATATTGGGGTATTTCATCTGGAATTTAATTTGTTTATCAATCAGAAATTTACAGTAAGCAGATAAAGACTGTCTAGCCTGCCTTACTTGTAATGGTAAATCTTGAGCCAGAAATATTTTAACATTTTTCCACATAACATAGCCACCATTTTTTTTTTGCAGTAAACAGTATTTTGCTAACATCTTGAAAGTTCAATATCTTAACATATACAGGTCTAGGCATAGTAGAAGCTTGTACCTCTCTCAGCACTCTGTGTGCCCTTTCTATTACAATCTGTTTCACCCCATAAGCATCATTTAACAGGATTTCAAATATTTGTGTTATGGCTGGTATTAGCTCTGCATACTGGATGTTTTCAGGGATTCCTCTTATAATAATATTATTTCTTCTAGACCTTGCTTCTAAATCAATAAGTTTATTTTGCATGGCTTGTACATCCACATCACATACCTTTGATTTTTTCTCCAGCATGTCAATTTTGTCCTCTATTTCAGAAATTCTGGTCTCAGTTTTGTCCATTCTCTGAAGCAATTGATTGCATAAAACTCCAAATGTTTGTATTTGTGAGGTCAAGTCCTTTAGAGCTTCCTGTATAAGTAGTAAAGCGTATTTGATATCCTCCATGTTTAGTGGCTGATCAGTCCTGGATCTAGTTTCTGGTTTCTGTTGTTCCTGCTGTCTAGTAATCCTTTGTTTTTTCGCAGTTCCATCCTTTACTGGCGACTGTAGTTCTGACAACTTTGTCTTAGTAGTAGTTGTTTCCATGGTTCTTCCTTGTTGCAAGATTTTTCTTTCCCCAAGCAGAAAGGCAGAATAAAGAAAGCACATGGTCCTTTGTTTGTTTCTCTCTTCGGAGCAAAGTAATCACTTGTAATCCTGATGGATAAATACTTTTTTTCCCACTTTTTTAACTGATTTTAGATTAGGTAAGTATAAATGCAACTTTTTATCGTCAATTTGTTGTTTAAACCTCCTGATATCCACTCAGATCAGAGATTTTCCTCGGGTTAATTGAAGAGCTGCAGTTTAGCAGTGTTTACAGCATGGCAGCCATCTTTGAATTCCCGGTATTATAAATTACTTCTGTTCTTAACATTTAGAGTAGAAGAGATGAGGGAGGAATATATGTTATTAAGTACTCAACTTTGATTACAGTACATAGATATGTTAATTGATATGGTACAGTGAGTTTACCTTATAATGATGTTTGGGCATTGTTCCTGTGGACATATTTCCATATTCCAGGATAGACATTGTTAAACATATAAGATGGATATTATATCAAGGCAAATCCACTCTAGACTGATCATAAAGGATAGTCTGTATTGGTATAGCTTTTGAGGTCATATATTTCACTGTATAATGTATTTACTATACTTTAATACAGCAGTCTATCTTACAGTCTATTGTTACTGCATACTCTTGATACATGTGCTTGTGATAGAGAAAGAGCATAGGGAACTATAAGAGAAGTTGTTTAAAATGCTTTATGACCTTTGATATTTAACAAACAAATTAGGCCCTATGTCTCATACATGTTAATATTAATGCTAGGCTCTTACAAAGCCAGGATGTCTGGTTAACATATAAACGGGATCCCAAATGAATGAAATTTACTCTCTAAGGATAAAATATATGATCTGAATATGACTTCTAGTATACCATTGCACTAACTCTTTATTAATTCCATGCAGAACTGGCTTTGTCCCAGAACAGGAAATACTAAAAACAAAATGTATATCCTAGTGAGCATCAATATAAGGAAAACTCCATCAAACATACACTTTAGGTAGTTTTGGCACAATCTACAAACAAGAGGAAGTGGATACCTCAAGTAGGGTAAAGGATGACTAATTTTGGGCTGATTATACTGATGTACATTAGTTTAAAATTTACTCAAGAGTTAAAATGGCTAAATAGATTAATGTTTATAGGTTACATCCCTATTCGGTCAAGACACTATACATTCTCAGTTCAATTGGTAACCTTTCTAGTTCTAGCTCTTTCAAATAAGGAGTGTAGGTGGTTAGGCACAGATAGTTTTGAAAGAGTTAAGTGCTTCTAAACTAAGAAACTCTTGTAACTTTGTTTGTTTGTTTGTAACTTACTTCTAGAAAATAATTTAGGGGCCTATAGACTAAATGAGTACCTCAAAATAAAACTGGTTATACTTAAACTTCATATCAAATCCTAAGAATATAATGCTAGATTTGTGAAATGTGAGAGGACTGCAAGAAAAAAATAAGAGACAATTGTTTTTACATTTAGTATTTAAATCCGAGGAAAGTATATGATTTATACAAGAAACACACATGGTTAAGGAAGATTAGAGAGGAAATTGTAACAGGAAATGGATAAAAGCAATCATTGCAGCTGGGGACAGTTTTAACTCTAAGGAAGTGGCTATTATAATTAAAAAATAATTTCAAGGCTCAATCATAGAGTATAAATCTGATAAAAATGGTAGATGGTGTTTTTTCACAGCCCCGAGCACCTTAGAAGAAAAACTTACCTTATTTTTAAATATGTATGGCCCATGCCTAAGACAACAAAATTTCATGTTGGAAATGTATAATCTGTTTTGTAAGTTTCCAAACCATTACCACATAATAGGAGGGGACTGGAATGCAGTCATAGATCCGGGACTAAATCGTACCAGCAACCATAAACAACACAACGTTCAAGCATCACTAGCCATAGCAGAACTTATGTAAGACTTTTCCCTCACTCATCCCATCTCTTTTGGAGATGATCTTGGAAAAAAATATTTACTCTAAATGTCATAACTCCTGGTCTAGACTATATTACTTTCTTATTTCAGAATCCCTGATAAGAGGAGAAATTAAGTATTCCACTGAACCCAGACATCTATGAGACCACTCAAAAACTACACTCTGATTAAACTGGTCAGTTAAATCATTAAGAAGAACTAATAAGGGTAACTGGTCTCTGAACAATAATTTACTATTTAAAACAGAAGTAATTCAAGAGATCTCAGACATATTAACAGAGCTTGAGGAAAACTTAGAAGCCACCAACATCCCATATGACATTCAATGAGCAGCCTGTAAAGCGAGGCTCAGAGGGATACTTATCCAAAAAGCCTCTTACTTTAAAAGAACGGGGAAAGAAAAAGAAAATAGGCTAATGGCTACACTTAAGCAGCTGAAAAAGAAGTATCAACTGAATCAAAACCCTGAGCTAGAGAAAATAATTAACAATACTCAACAATAACTATTTGAGCTACACCAATATAACTACTCACTTCATGAGCTAAGGTCTATTGCCAAATACTCTGAATGGACGCAGATTCTGTCTAAAACTCTAGGGAGAATAATAGAAAATAAACAAGAAGCTTCTAGGGTTACAATGCTCCAATACCAAGACAGAATATACAAATCAGATATACAAATTATAGAAATATTTCAACAAATATACACAGAGCTATATGGGATAGATGTACAACAAACACTTATTCTTGAGGTCAAGGGATTTTTGAAGAATCTTACATTTCCTAAATTAAATGATAAGTAGGCAGTGCTCCTCACAACCCCACTCAGACAGCAAGAGATTATTGAGATGATTCAGAAATTAAAATTAGGTAACATTCCAGGCCTGGATGGGTATACATCAGAATTTTATAATGCCTTCAGTAAAAAAATTGTCATCAATTCTTTTAAAGGTATATAATTACTTAAACTTAAAGGTATAGCTGATCTTTATTTAAACAACTCTAAAACAATCTTTATCCCTAAAAACAACCTAGACAAATCAAACCCGCATAACTACAGGCCAATCTCTTTGATTAATATAGATATTAACATTCTATCTTCACTATTAGCTGAGAATCTTAAAAAAGTCATGCCTCTCTTACTATCCCCGGAACAATCTAGATACATGTGTAACAGACACACATGGGATAATACTCCACTTTAGACTCTATAATCCAACTAAGAATGATAGAAACCTGAGATATGCTCTGATACTATATGCATGTAAAGCATTTGACAGAGTTAATCTATGTTGCAGTTTAACATTCCCAAAGAATTCATTTATCAGATAAGAACCTTATACTACAACTCATGTACATACCTTTACATTAACAAAAATGTATCAAATCCTATAAAAATATCTAACAGAACAAGGCAGGTATGCCCATCCTCCCCCCACCTGTTTAACCTTTATATTGAGCCCTTTTTTCTCCACATCTCACAAACCACCTTCCACTCTATCCCTAGAGTATTACATACCAGAATAGTCCTTTCCAGCTTTGCAGATGATTTAAATATCTATTTTGAACACTCTAATACAGACTTAAAGAAGATAAGATACATTTTTGAATGTTTCTAATTACAGAGTTCACCAAAATAAATCCCATATATTTACTATTAACCCCTTAAACCACAAAGAAAACTATTTTCCAAATTCTCCCCACAAAGTTGTTTACTCTTTCAAGTATCTAGAGATCCTTTTTTAACACAACCACTTATCCATGTACCAGAGCAATTTACTCAAAAAATGGACTAATATCATGCAGGACCTCTATAGATGGCAACAGCTGAAACTCTCTATATTTAAAACAGCAATTATCAGGATGAATATCCTACCCAAATTATTATATCATTTCAACACATCAAACTATGTTATCCCAAACAATTTATTTCACAAAGTTAATCAAGATCTTGTCAAATGTATCGGGTTTCCTAAACCAGTTAGAATAAGCTATCCAAAATTGATATACCCTAGAGAAAAGGGAGGATTAAAACTTCTGGACTTTCAGCTCTATTACAAAATTATATGTGCTAACAGAATTATTTCAATTTCAAGGTTTTGCCCTAAGATAATTAGTAGGTTTCCATTATGGGTAAACATTTGGTACCAACATGTGATCAGTTGCAACATAAGCCCTAAAGCCCTCCCCTTCATAACCTCAATAAACTACAGGGATATTAAAATAAACAATATTATAAAGCAAAAAATAAACATTTTCCAGAACATGATAAAATCTCTTAAACTGTATAAGGCTTTACCATTCATCCAACATATACATATGAACCCTAACATTAGAATTAACAACAAACTGTTAAATCTTAGGGATTTTCCATTAATTAAAGACTGTATGGTGTGGGATATTCATAAACACAGGGATAAATGATGCAAGAATCACATCTTGGTCTTAATGCAAATAATAAATATATCATTATACTACGACAAATCAGGGAGCTCATATTAACACTAACTAGAAAAAAACCTATTAATGAAAATGATGTAAGTAGATTAATACAGATCATGGAGAGCCTATCCAGCAAGAAAAGAATGCTATCAAACACCTACAAACTGGTCAGTTCTATTAAATATGAATCCGTATTGTTATACTCCAAATACTGGGACCAACAAGGAAGGGATCTCACAGAACAACAGAAACTCAAAGCAATTGAATCCACCATTAAGCTATCCCCATTTAAAAAGCTCCTCTATACACAATTAATGATTAATAATAATGCCTACTATCCACAATCGATTTTAAACAAATTTGATCTTAAAGCCTCACCAGCCTGCACGTTGCTCCTTTCCCCAGGCTAACATATTTCATGTGTTATAGATCTGTAAACACATGCATAAACTTTGCTGCTCTTTGAAGGTTCGCTTAGAAAAAAATGGATTATCAAAAATCAACCTTATCCTGGGAGCTAGCTGTTCTCCATATTACAGACCTCAAGTTCTCTAAACTAAAATATCATGTTTTAATTACTCTCTGTTCATTAATTAAGCTTTATATAACCAAAAATTGGTTAGATCGCACCAAGCTCAAGTGGAATGGCTTTAGGAACATGGTGATTAAATATATATCCTCTCGAAAGCTTTTTATAAGAAATATAAATAAACGAGCTTACTACCAGAAATTTTGGAATCACCTCTTTGACCATATTCTTGATGATTAGACAAGAGGTAGAAACAGTGACTCAAGTATCTGCATTAGAATGTAGAAAGGCCCATGTAACCAAGTACTACACGTGTCTTCTATATCATCATTCTCTTTCGGCTTTTCCCGTTAAGGGTCACCACAGCGGATCATCTCTTTCCATTTCTTCCTATCCTCTGATTCTTGCTCTGTCACACCAACCACCTGCATGTCCTCTCTCACCACGTCCATAAACCTTATCTTAGGCCTTCCTCTATTCCTCTTACCTGGCAGCTCCATCCTTAGCATCTTTTTCCCAATATACACATCATCCCTCCTCAGCACATGTCCAAACCAACACAATCTCGTCTCTCTTGCTTTGTCTCCAAACTGTCCAACATGAGCTGACCCATGTGACATGACACGTCTTCTATATATGTACCAAAAAAATCAGTTTTTTGTTTGTTTCTCCTGTTCTGCTTTCTTTTGTATTAGTAGCACTTTTTGTAGATAATATATATAGTTTTTAGTACTAGACCTGGTAGTGTTTTGGTAGTTATACTGATACTACAACTGTAACTTTTACTGATTTTCTCAATTGTCAATTTTTATCTTGTTTGTACTTGTATATAAATTAATAAAATTTGTTATTGAAAAAAAAGTAATGATATTTAACTGAAAATGGGGATAGAATGAATTTAGAATGCCAGAAAATCTGAAGCTGATTGAATTATGTTAAAATTATTACATGAGTTTGAGGAAAATTTTACAGTAGGGTTTTTTCATGTGATGGAACATATTGCTCGATGAAATTTGTAAAAGAGGTTAGAAGGACATTAGGGAATTATTAATAATTCTGACACCCCTGCACTGGCCAAGTAATCAAGGAGCCTCAGTCCTCACCACTGGCAACAACTAGAGGATGTACACACTGGGAGGATGGCAAGTACACACACATTAAAGTGCAATTTCCCTTAAGAGCACACAGAGATCACAGTTAGTCTGGGTCTGGTTTCTCCCTCTTTCTCCAGATCTCCAATAAGACTCCCCACTGGCACAGCAATAGGGTTGAGATCCCTGCCGAGTGGCCAAGCCAAAACCTGCAGCACCATCTCTGTCTGACCAGTGCTTCATGTCCCTCTGAGGTAGCTGACACATATACTTTGAGATCTGATTTGTATATAAATACACACAAACACACACACACACACACACACACACACACACACACACACACACACACACACACACACACACACACACACACACACACACACACACACCTGGGAAAGGCTGGAACAAGTTTACTACCTATGCCCCCTTCTACCCAGACTATAAGATAGTTCCAGCTGCCACCAGCCACTCTTATCAGCTACCATAAGACCCTTAACAAATGGTGTGCAATCCTACTGTGTAATATTTCTATTATCCAAATGGTAGTCTGACCCAGAGCAAGGCTATTTAGGAGTGGCCTGTACAGTTTCACCAAATATATATGCAAGTACTCTAATAGCTTAAATATGTCTCACAAATATCAGCCACAAAGATAGGTTTACATATATTTAATAATAAATAATAAAAGATACTCAGCAAATCATCACAGTAACTTCAGAGTTAAAATCACAGGAAATATTTTAAAACAACATTACAGGACAGTCTCAAATAAATCCAGAAAACATCTAAATGAATCTTTACTATCTTCCTATCTATATCTAAAACAGATACTATGCCCTAAATCTTACTTACAGCAAGGCAAGTGCAGATAGTGATGATGAGTGGATGTTTTTGCTAGGTCCAAGACAAAATACAAAATGCACATTCTCTCTCTCTGACAGAGTTCTTACATTAATATCAAATATTACTGCTGGGTTAGTTTGGAGGACATCAGTTTGTATCACCTGACTTCAGTTCCCAGGCTAAAACAGAAACTAACAGAATTTAACATATCTGTATTAAAATACTTATTTCTTAGATGTTTGCAAGTTTTGAAAGTCATTTGTTTTCAAGACAATGCAAAAACTTGTAGCTCTATACACTGCATCTGCTACACTGAAATTGAGAGAGAACTTTTATAGCACAATTGTAAAGAAGCTTAATTTCAACTTATTTTATTGAAGTTTTGCAAGTTAACCCCTTTATGTTCTAGTTTCTACTGTTAAAACACATCTGCATAGGTATATAGTTCATATGCATTTCTGTTCTAAGTCAGCAGGGCATGCTGCAGTTACATTTTAGCTCAGTACATAACATACAGTTCTGTATAAATCATATCAATATTTACAAATGAGAATTATTTACAAAATTCCAGATAGTTGGGCTGGCAGAGTGACAGTAATTATAAGGGAAATGATTCTTTACATATAGAGAGGAGACAGAAAAAAACTACGGGAGGAATTCAATAAAGTCTACATGATATTTTTTTTGTACTCATTGTGCAACGATGCATACATGAGCGTGAAAGATTTTAGATTCAGTAAGTGCCACTTAGTGGGACGCAAGCACTCACAAACAATTACCTTATAAGCTGGTGACTTTAATGTAAATGACCCAGGTGGAGCAATCCAACAAGTATAAAGGCATCCATGTAGCGTCACATAGAGCCTGTGTCTGTGTCCATAGTGTATGCAGACATTTTCCATGTACAGTAGTGTCCTCAGAAAGATAGGATATAAAAGTCCACAAATATGGACATAACTCCCCTGAAATAGTTTGATCACATATAGTGATGTGTAAAAAATGTATTGTTGTTGTCTGGAAATGCAAGGGAATATGTAAAAATATATATTTTTTTAATGATTTCAGCATGTTTGGGCTGTGTACCACAGTGTGCAAACATTGAAAAAAAATAAATAAAAAAGAATTTTATAATACTTGTCAGAAATGTATTATAGGAAGTTGTGTCAGGTCTGTACAATGATGCATTGATACTGTTGCCTAGGCCATACAGCTATGAACCATGCAGTTACCAGGCTGGCAGCATGGATATGTATGCAACAAGGTAAATTTATTGAATCGCTGAAAGGAGCAACCATGTCCGCACATCCCTTCCATGTAGACTGCTACACCATGTTGATATTAGCACTGGATGTAGATTCCAGCAGTGGGGTGTGTCCTGTTACTTTTAGGAATTGTTTAAGACCAGGTGTGCATGTTTGTGCTGTGCGCTGCATAGCTTAGCTTGATCACATGAACCTTAATGTGTACATGTGGCATACTAGTCATGTGACAGTGGCGATTCTTTAGGAGTGAATAAGCTATGCTCAGAGCGTGGCACACAGAGGCGCAATGCACACCAAAGAAGGGCCATTAAATTATGTTAATTACAATTTAGGCAGGTGAAATGCATTAATAAATAGCCAATCACACATGCTGGATCTACAGCAGACCTGTATAAAGTATGCATACACACCTACACTCTGTTTTTTCCTCAGTACTCTGAAGCAATGGAGTACTGAGGAGGAAATTTTAACTGATGAGATAATGCTAGGGGCTGCTGCAGCTATACTACATCTGCATATACTGGAGGCTGAAGTCAATGGTGCTGGTGCTGCTGACAGTAGGCCTACACTGAGAAGGAGAAGAGTGTTCAGGCCCAGGTTAACTTCCAGGAGTTACATGAGCTGGAGATTGTAGAACACTACATGGTGGACAAGGACACATTACAAAAGCTCACTGTCATCCTCAAATAAGAGCCAGAGGCAACAGAGGGGAATCCATCCCAGTGGAAACAAATGTATGTGCAGCCCTTAGGATACTAGCTACAGGTACTTTTCAAAGACCAACTGGGGACATGATGGGGGTCTCACAGGAATCTGCATCCATATAATACTCCAAATCTAAAATAATTCCACCACGTAAATAAAGACGGTGTACTAAAAAGTCATATAAATAAAAATAAAAATGTAAAGTAAACCAACATCATGACACTTGATACTTAAACAGCAGGAAGTTTATTATGGCTTGCTAAAAAGTATTATCCATTTGTTTTCAAAAATTTCTGTGTGGTTCTTCAGGTCACCTAATCTCAAGATTTCCTGTATATTTTGTAAAATGAAAAAGCAAAACTCAAGTGATGTGCCTGTTTGTTTAATATGCCTGTATAACGCATTAGTGTCTAGCTGCCTTCTTATGTGAGATATATGCTCACAAATTCTCTCTTTGAACTTTCCATTTGTTTTACCTGTATAGAAGACACTGCAGTTCAGGCATTTTGTCATGCATATTATGATTTTAGCACTACATGTCCCATGGTATCTACGATGTAATGGTCTTAGACTAACTGGATGCTTAAAAGTTGTTTCTGTGGAGACTTACCTGCAGTATTGACAATTGTTGCATTTTTGGGTTCCATATTTGGATATAGATGATGTGTTTATATACTTCTCTTGTTCCTTATGACATAAGATGTTTTTTAAATTTTAGATTTTTTATATCCAAGGGTAGGCTTATCTACTCATGAGTCCTTAAAAGTAGGAATATATTGTAACATGTACCAGTGTTAATAATATCCTGCATTAGATGAGTATGAACATCATAGGGTAAAACACACACCTAAATAATGCTGGTTTTGTGTCCTTAACTTTATTGCTACTGCTTGATGAAGTAATATGATTATCAGAAAATATAGGTTTAATGCTACCTTTCTGTATTTGTGTTACTGTAGTCATTACATTATATTTCTTATAGCCTCTATTTAAAAAATCATTGGCCATGTTATTAAATTGTATATCCATGTTTTCTTTTCTTGTATTCAGTCTAGCCACAAGGGTAAACTGATTTTTCACTATATTTTTAAAAACATGAGGATGATGCATACTACTCTTGTGCAGATATGTATTTTCCTGACATCTTTCTTAAATAATGTAGTTTCAGTTGTACCAGTGGTTCACTTAAATAATCTAATGTCTAAAAATTCTATTTGCGTATAATGTATGGTATGGTATGTTTTAACCATAAAAATTCAGTAGTTGAATTTAAATACAATAGAAAATCTGAAAATGCAGATAAAGAACCAAAAAAACAATTCATCCACAAAATGCCTATAAAACAAAATGTTATAAAGAAAGCTATTATCCGTTTCAGAAAAAAATAAATTCAAGTTCCCATTTATTCATAACCAAATTTGCATAGCTATTAGCCATGGATGCACCCATGGCTACTCCTTTACACTGTTTACATATATTCTTATGAAACAAAAAACATTATTAGCTAAAACCAATTCTGCTAAGTCACAAATGCTGTTAGTCTCAGCTGCTGAAAAAACTGCATGCGATGTTATAAATTCACAAAGGTATTCTATTCCAGTGTCATTTGGTATTGATGTAAATAGAGCTTCTACATCTAATGTAGCAAAGAAGCAATCAAAAATGTTGTTGGACAAAGACCAGTCATACAGGTTTGTTAGAAACTTGGTTGTATCCTTAATTATTGTTGTAGAATATCTTAGGGTATGTTTAAGTTTATGCTTTAAGTTGTTTGAGATTGGTTCTGTAATTTAAACATTTGCTGAAACAATCGATCTTAATGGTGGGGACGTGACCGACTTATGAATTTTTGGAATTCCACATATGACTGGTATTTTGGGAGAAGTCACATGAAAATAGCCCAACATTTCCAAAGTAATTTCTCCATTTAGGTGCATGTAATAAATCATACTATTCACTTTTATTATAATACTATTGACCTGCTTCCTATCGATGGCTAAATATTCATTGCTACTTAACATATCATACATTTTAGTATTGTAATCATTTATATATAAAATAACAACCCTTATCTGCTGCGGAACAGACATTGGTGAACTGTTAGCAAATGGTATCAAGAATAGTAATGCAAATTAAATGAAGGGGAGGAACAGTAGGGAAGTAATATAGATTACTTTGTAGGGTTTTCAGTGAGAGTGCCCTTTGTAGAATTTGCTTCTTTAAATAGGAATATTTTGAGTTGTACTCAGAATTTGTGGAAGACAGAGATTGATTTAATGTGTTACTGGGCATGACTTTTAAACTCATGTGTCTGTAATATATAGTTTGATTTGGGAACTATGTGAAGAGGGGATGGTGGGTGATTGCAATTTTCGGTTATATGTGGTGGTACATTTCATTAGTCTGCAAGTAAATAAGTAGAAGGTTTGTAAGTTCATACATTTATTGGTTAGGGATGCAAACAGTAGTGCACATATTTTTATGGCTTTCATTTTGCTTTTTGCAGAAAAGGGGCTGTGGTGTTATCTTTGAGGGACCAGAATATCAATATATCAAATCTATACAACTCGAAGTCCATACTAAAAATGGATGAGAAGGACCCTTTACCTAGCTATTTGTCTCCCTGATAGGAAGTGTGAGATCTTTTATTCTAGGTAGTAGTTGGATGATTTTGCATCTGGTTGGATTTACATGGTATTAGAGGCTGAGGGAGTGGTCAAAGTCATATTTTAAGAAATTTAAAGTATGGAGTAGAGTCTACAGTGTCTTTGCTGTAGCATAGTATACACTGATGTTGAGACACTAAAAATACTTTTGGATAGTACCAAAAGTCATGAGTTTTGCAGAAGTGAGCACAATCCCTTTGCCATGGTTGACTGTACATAGGTAGAGCAGATGGTTAGAAGGATTCCTGGGAATGTAGGGTGGCAGTCAAAATGTTCCTGACCATAGCTTGTCAAAGGGTAGTCCTTCTGCTCTAAACCCAAAATCTTTTCTCCTTCAGGGGAATGAATGGGGAGGTGGACTCCAGACAGGAAGACCAGCTGCAAGGACTAAGGGCAAAAGCAAAGTAAATGAGCTGAAAACAAGAAATATCATTCAGTCTTTAGCTTAATTTCCACAAAATATAACCGCATATTCTACAACTCTGACCAACATTATTCATCTGACGAAAACTCTTGGATGACTTTGATGATAGGCTCTTGTACTGTCTATGTCTTACATGGTCAAGGTAGACTAAATTAAGTGAAAAGTGTGTTGTACCTGCACACCAGCATAAAACAGAGATTATTGTATGTAATGTATATATTGAATGTAATTGTATGTAATGTATATATTGAATGAAAATCTTTCGTAGACTACAAGAGAAAGAGGTATGCAAGAAATATAGCCGGACTTAATGTGCAGGCCACGTAATGGGAACTGTATACTTATTCTGGCTGTATAGCAATGCAAATGGAAAACTGTTATTTTTCAATAACATAAACGTGTGTGTGTGTGTGTGTGTGTGTGTGTGTGTGTGTGTGTGTGTGTGTGTGTGTGTGTGTGTGTGTGTGTGTGTGTGTGTGTGTGTGTGTGTGTGTGTGTGTGTGTGTGTGTGTGTGTGTGTGTGTGTGTGTGTGTGTGTGCGTTTCTATATTGGCATCTATGTGTAAACAAAATCCAAGTAAACGCATTGCAGTGAGTAGGACAGGTAACAGTTGTATCCTGGTTATGCTACCTTTGGTTTTGTGGAACATGACCATCATTTCATTCTTTGGTGTATGCATGAGTGTATAAGTGATTAGAAGAGCAACTTCACCAAGTGCCATACTTTTTATTGGTGCAGCTTTTCCAAGTTTGTTAAGCCAATGTCATACATACTCACATTTACGTCACTCGACACTAATTAAATATAAGCATGTGTTGCTGTAACTGAAAAGTTTTGTATACTTAAGGTAAAGGCAAAGTCTTGACGAAATTAACTTTACAGGTTTAAAAAGTCATCACAGAGTGCACAGAATGGGGGAAGCTGTGTTATGGATTAGAACAGAAAATCAAGAATTTACGCTGCATCCATTGATTAGAAATATCCTTATACTAGAATCTTGCAGCTGGACCAATTCTGAAATATAATGTGCGGTAAATGTTGCTTGTGTACTTTACATTACTTATTATATAAAAATTTTGAATGATCTGTACACATTCACGAGTAGGAGACAAATTACTGCCATATAAAATGTTATTGGATTAAATATGTTCAAACAATATCTTCTAGATGATGCTACTTATGAAGTGAAATTTGTGGAATTACTTACATTGTTTGGGGAACTTATTTTGGAAAATAATATTTTCTTGTTTGATCATAAAATTTATAGGCAAATTGATGGCGTAGCTATGGACACATCATGTGAAAATAGCTAAGCCAATATTGTTATGGCTAACTGGGAAAGAAATTCTCTCCCTAGGTTTGAACATTTAGGACAGTTAATATTCTATTGAGGATTTGTTGATGATTTGTTTCTGTTGTGGGAAGGAGATAAACAATCATTAACACAATTTTATGAAACTATCAATAACAGTACTGAATTTCTTAAATTTGCCATCAATAGCTCACGCAATATAATTGATTGCTTGGATGTGAGAATAATGAGAGATGATACAGGGAAATTTGATACAATGATTTACAGAAATGGGTGCCATAGGAGTCCACAGGCAAAGTATGCACCTGAGGCATAGTTTAAGAATATTATTAAGGGCCAGGGTTTGAGAACCTCCAGAACAGTAGCGAATGATGATAAGTTTTTGGAAGAATTAAAGAGTCTTAAAGGGAAATTTATTGATAGGGGTTATACAGACAAAGAAGTTGCAGGTATTCTTCTCAAGTACCGATTAACAGAGGGAAAGAGGGAAACCTTATTTTTCTGAAGACATTACTGAGATCAATGCTGGAAATAAAGTAAAGAAATATATGCATATGCCAATTATATATTCCAGTAATATATAGTTGTTACAGGATATTTTCGTGAAACATTGGGATATACTCTGCAGTGATGAAGAGGTGAAAGATATTGTAGGATGTAAACCCAGTTATACTTTTAAAAACAAAAAAAAAATACCTTAAGAGACTCTTATGTGGTCCTAAAGATATATGCTCATGAACCTGATATTAGTCCTATGGGCACTTTCCCCTGTAAGAGATGTAACTACTGCAGATTTATAGACAGCAGTAGTAAATTCACTCATCCTGACACAAGAAAAGTATGGGAATTTAAAGAGAGGGCAAAATGCAATAGTATGAATCTCACTTATTGTGTACAATGCTTTTCTTTCTATATAGGATAGACGAACCGTATACTTGAAGAGCGTATGAGGGAGCACTTATATGATATATCTAGGGGTGCTAATTCAAATGCCCCAGCTAAACATGTAATCTCACATGATTGTACTCATACATTCAAATTTATGGTAGAAGAAAAGGTTTATAGTAGTGAAAGAGGGGGAGACATTAGAAACAAAATGAAACAGCAGAGTTGAATTGGATTATCGGGATGAGAGCTACCACGGGCAGGGGGATTAATGACAGAGTGTCTATAAAACTGGTCCTACAAGCTAGGGGACTGTACAGCTGAAGACTCTTAAGTTTTTTTGCACCAACTCTTTATATATAACTATATATATATATATATATATATAGAGAGAGAGAGAGAGAGAGATAATTCTTATATGCTTTTAAATAAGCAATTTTTCTATTAACATATGTAATTGTATGTGTGATTCTATTTGTTACCACTGGTTTAAAAGCTTGTGATTTTATCATTGGACTGACGAAGCAGCTATACATGCTGCTAAAGTGCTTACCATTAAACAGAGTTTTTATCATTAATTTGCTGCTTGCTGTGGTATGGGTCATCCATTTCGTTTGCTATAAGGCAAAAGTAAGTGAGTGGCATGTTATGCATTTTGTCAGTTTCACAAACAATTGTTGAATAGGCTGAAAGCAATAGTGTAAAAAATGGTTTCTCGTTCACATCAACAGAAGTCCTTGGTGAAGTAAGACTGTTTTTCCCTTACTTTCACTTCAGAAGATGCATGCATATATTTCATTTCATGAGTATTGAAAATGCTAGGATAATAGAAAATAAGTATACACACGTCAGAGTATGTGTGACATTTTGTTTGAATGAGCATAGCACACTCCAGGTAAGATTGGTATACAGGTATGCTAAATTAAAATGATTTACAAGTACTTTTATTTTCCTTTTGAAATTAGCCTTTTCTCTGCAGTCCTACATTTTGTCAAGTGTGAAGAGCTATCCTCAGGCACTGCATTCAATATTTGTCAAATATTTGTCAGATTTTTTTCAAAGCCTTGTCTTGTTGCTAAATATGATCTTTCTTAGATCAGCTAAGCTGTTTTTCTTTTTTTATTTTACTTAGTATCTGAAATGGGAAGACTGATTAGACATAGATATACAGTGGATATAAAAAGTTTACACACCTCTGTTAAATTGCCAGGTTATTGTGACATAAAAAATGAGACTGCAATAAATCATTTCAACAGTTTTTCCACCTTTAATGTGACCCATAACCTGTATAAGTTAATTGAAAAACAAATCTATTGGGGAAAAAATATGAAAAATAAAAAATGTACAATAAGCTGGTTGCATAAGTGTGCACACCCTTAAACTAATACTTTGTTGAAGCACCTTTGATTTAATTACAGAATTCAGTCTTCTTGGGTACACACCTGCCATCAATTAAAGAGACTCTGATTAACCCCAAATAAAGTTAAGCTGTCCTATTAGGATTTTCCTGACATTTACTCAGTTGCCTGCTACAGCAAAAGCCATGGTTTGCAGAGAGCTTACAAAGCATCAAATGGATCTCTTTGTCGAATGGTATCAAAAAAAAAAAAACTTTATTCAACTGCTTTTACAGTATTTGTATTTCCTCCTCCTTCTCTATCACTCCATCTTGGTTTTTCTGCTACTTGTTTTCTAAAGTGTTCAATTGCATCTTCTATGCTGCATGTATTACGCTTGTTTATAGCCTGTTTAAATTGTGTTATTCTAAGCCTCTTAGTTTTGGTTTAAACACATGGGATTTAGGCATACCCATTAGTTCTCCCTGGCCTCTCTCCCTCAGATTCTGACAAATATGGATGGACACTATCCTACGGTTTCTCCTGACAGCCTGGTTGATATGGGCATCCTGAGGAAGTGTAGTAACTGCCTCATGTACATAGACAACCATCTCCTATTACCACCTAGGAACACAATTTGTGAGAGATGCAATGACATAAAGAAGCTAGAGTTTATGCTGTCTCCCTCACAAGCCAGTATATCTGGCACTGAGAAGGTTTTCAACACAATCACTACACACATCCACACATGCGGAGGTTCTCAACAAAAACATACCCAAACAAAGGAGACCTCAGAGGCAAAAACACATGAGAACTCCACAACCCTCCATACCACATACCATTCATAGTCCACACACCACTGTCTCGCAACCACTAAGGCCTAACCATAAACCCAATTATTAGTCATAGGAGACTCCATTGTGAGACACTCAGATGTGCCTCTCACTAGCCTTGATAAGGAGAAAGTCATGGTTAGTTGCTTGTCAGGTGCCAGAATCCACCATAACACACATGCACTCAAGCCTCTCAACAACAGGTACTGTCATAGTCCATGTTGGCGTGAACGACTTGAGATGTATCTCCGTGGACTATATGAAGAGAGACATGATTGAGCTCACTGAATGTGTGTCCCAGGCAGGTATTTCCCTAGCCTTAAGCAGCATTCTACTGTGACCCAGAATGATGCCGCAATACAAACAGAAAATGATTGATTTTAACAATTGGCTTAGTTTCTGGTGTCATTCCAGGAGGATCCAGTGCCTGAAAGCCTGGGAAGATATGATCGACAAACCATGATACTTTGTTAGAGATGGCCTGCATCTGTCTCATTTGGGCTTTAGGCTATTGGCAAAGGCCCTTGCCTCCCCCATAGTACCTTTTTTAGGAAAAGCCATGAGGTCGATACTACCAACTTAAAAATCTCAACAAAATGCAAATTAAAAGTCATGCTGCTAAACGCTAGGAGTCTAAACATGAAACTGCACTCATTTCAAGCATTCTTAATCCTGGAAGATGCTGACATTTGTGCAGTCACAGAAACCTGGTTCAAAGCTGCGGAGAGCACCCCAGCCTTACCTGGTTACTCATTCTATCATACATTTAGACCCAAAAATGTGGGCAGCAAAGCCAAAGTAGTTGGAGTTTTAATATATATCAAAGACACACACACCTCCAGCCTGGTCAAACAGTATGCTGCACAGGAGACACTCCAGGTGCAATTAACTGTTGACAAGACCCCTATTCAAATTATAGCTAGCCATAGGCCCTCAAATTTGACTCAAGATGCCCACTCCACCTATCTGGACCTCTTCAAATCTATCAAGATTCAACCCTTTACCCTGATCCTGGGTGACTTTAATTACCCACCCATAGAATGGAAAAACTACTCATGCAAGAACACAAATGCCCAGAGATTCCGCGATTGCATCAATTCAAATGCCTTGGAACAACTAGTTGATACCCCCACAAGAGGTGATAATATCTTGGACTTAGTATTAACCAGCATGAGCAACCACTGCAGCACCACTACATTGTCATCCTCCCTGGTAAGATCCGACCATAAAGAGGTCACTTTCGAACTCACCATCTCCCCTGACCCCCCTCTACCTAGGGTCAAACAATAAAACTTCTCCAAATCTGATTAAAACCTCCTGAGGAATGGTATAAACAGCTTCATAGACCCCTCCTCCACAGTATGAATTGGCACCAATATCCAAAACCACACCAAAGCACTATACAAACATTTATATAGATGCATGTAATCAGAAATACCTGACAGGACAAAATCATCCTCCACAAGGAAGAGTAAACCTGTCTGATGGACATCTGCAATAAATAAGCTATATAACAAAAGAAAAAATTGCTGTCTAGGACCAAGAAGGAGCAGGTGCCCAGTTGGAAGCAATCTCTCCTTAGCCTGAACAAGCAAATAAGAGCACTAGTGAAATACTCTAAAGCCAACATCGAGTCCAAATTGGCCACATCTATTATAGGGAATCATAAGGCCTTCTTCTCATATGCTCGCAGTCTCAAAGGAGGCATGCAGATCTGTTCAGAACTGGTGGTCAAGGCCACCGCATACACAAATGCTGTAGATATAGCCAGTCTACTGGCTGACAGATTCAGCGAAAACTTCTCCCCTCTGTCCCCCCATCAGTAAATCAGGACATCCCCAGTATCTGCCCACCCCACCCCTTATCTCTAGGGAACAGGTCATCACTGTCCTCTCAAAGGCAAAATATACAGCCTCCATGGGACACGATAATATTCCAGGATGCAT
Source organism: Protopterus annectens (assembly GCF_019279795.1). Lineage (NCBI taxonomy): Eukaryota > Metazoa > Chordata > Ceratodontiformes > Protopteridae > Protopterus > Protopterus annectens. The sequence continues at coordinate 1,197,967,279 of NC_056726.1, forward strand.
TCTACATGAACTCAGGCATGAACTTGCAGCACCATTAGGCACGCTATTCAACCAAAGTCTGAGTACTGGCTGTGTCCCACCTCAGTGGAGGACAGCCACTGTCATCCCTTTACAAAAAGGTGGAGTATCCACCGATCCAGGAAATTATAGACCCATCAGCTACTAGCCTGATCTGCAAGGCCATGGAATGGATTATCATGGACCTCATTAACAGGGACATTGGCAACCTCAAAACACTCAACCCCACACAGTTTGGCTTTGTCAAGGGAAGGTCATGTCTGTTAAATCCGGTCTACTTCTTTGAGACAGTCACCAAAGCCATGGAAGAGGGGAAGACGGTGCACACCACCTACCTTGACCTGACCAAAGCCTTTGATAGTATTCCCCATTCGGGCATAGTAGATAAACTCTCTCAACTAGGCATCAATCTATATGTTACCAGATGGGTAGCAAACTGTCTCACTGATAGAACCCACCTAATCAAAATCAGGGAAGCCACCTCAAGCAGTAGACCTGTAACGAGCGGCATACCCCAGGGATTGGTCTTGGAGCCTCTGTTATTCAGGATATACTTCTCTGAGGTGCAGACCAAATCCAATGGGCAATGGCTGATCAAGTTTTCAGATGACTGCAAGCTGGGCATAGTCATCAATTCCCCAAGAGATGTGGATGTCCTTCAAGAGCATCTCATCCAAACAGATGACTGGTGCCAGAAACATGGCCTCGAGCTGAATGCCAAAAGTCCATCATCATCCCCTTTGGGGAGAGTGATGTCCCCACATGTTATCACATTAATAACAATGTCCTAAGTACATCAAGGAACAAAGAAGTCATAAAATCCCCATATTGTTCCCTTATAAGGCCAGTTATTGAGTACAATGCCTCTTCAGCATGTACCTCGCAAAGCACATGCAGCAGCTGGAGAGACCACAGAGTTCCTCACCAGGACAATCTAGGGCCTCAAACACCTACCCTACACAGATAGGTTAAAAGCCCTGTCCTTCTACTCAGGTTCATACAGACTCCTCAGAGGTGACCTTTGTCTGGCATACAAAGCAATCTCAGACTCCGCCTTGATGGGACTGCTGCATATCCACAAGTCAAGCTCCACTCAAGCAACCCATACGCATGACCTCAACCTGGTCTGTGATATCAAGAGGACTTGTTTGCAGGACAGATTTGTGTCCCAGAGACTCTCCTATCTGTGGAATAGACTCCCTCTCCACATCAAGCAGAGTACCTCATTATCCCTTTTTAAGTGCAACCTGGATAACTTGATGGGAAACAGAAAATACACTCCTGGGATTACACCTTTGTCCCTGCTGGACAGCAGCTCTGGGTGCTGACTTGTTTAAACATGGGCTAAAATCTTGGCTTGGCTTATAAGGGCCTCCAGGCCAATAGCCAAGTAACTTCCTATGATCCTATGATCCTAAGATCAGTAAGAAGAAGGGTACAAACAAATTTCCACAGCATTGGATAAACCATGGAACACAGTAAAGACAGTCTTCAAAAAGTGGAGAAAATATGGGACAACAGTGACATTGCAAAGAACTGGATGTCCCTCCAAAATTGAGGAAAATACAATACGAAAACTGGTCAGTGAGGCTGCCAAGAGACCTACAGCAACACTGAAGGAGCTACAGGAATTTATGGCAAGTACTAGTTGTGTGCTACATATGACAGCAATCCCCATATTCTCCATATGTCTGGGATATGGGGTAGGTTTGCAAGATGGAAGCCTTTTCTTACACAGAAAAACATCCAGGCCAAGCCAAAATTTGAAAAACAATACATCAAGTCTCCCAAAAGCAAGTGGGGAAAATGTGTTATGTTCTGATGGGACCAAGTTTGAACTTTCTGGCCACAATTCCAAAAGGTATGTCTGATGCAAAAACAACACTTTGCATCACCAAAAGAACACCATCCCCATGGTGAAGCATGGTGGTGGCAGTATCATGCTCCAGGGTTGCTTTTCTTCAGCTGGAACTGGGGCTTTAGTTAAGGTGGAGGGAATTATGAACAGTTTCAAATACCAGTCACGTTTGGCCTAAAACCTTCAGGCGTCTGCTAGAAAGATGAAGATGAAGAGGAATTTCCCCTTTCAACATGACAATGACCCCAAGGATACATCCAAATCAACAAAAGAATGACTTCGCCAGAAAGTTTTGGAATGGCCCAGCCAGAGCACAGACCTAAATCCAATAGAAAATCTGTGGGGTGACTTGAAGAGAGCTGTGCACAAGAGATGCCCTCACAATCTAACAGATTTGGAATGCTTTTGCAAGGAAGAGTGGGCAAATATGGCCAAATCAAGATGTGCCATGCTGATAGACCCCTACTCAAGAAGAGTGAATGCTGTAATTATATCAAAAGGTTCTTCAACAAAGTATTAGTTTAAGGATGTGCACACTTATGCAACCAGCTTATTGTAAATTTTTTTTTATTTTTAAAATTGTTTCCCCTAACAGATTTGTTTGTTTTTCAATTGAATTGTGCAGGTTATAGGTCACATTAAAGGTGGGAAAAGTTTTGAAATGATTTATTGTGGTCTCATTTTTTATATCACAAACACCTGACATTTTAACAGGGGTGTGTAAGCTTTTTATATCTATTGTATATATTTTTAGGGGTGATCCAGGAACAGTAGTTAAGTGGCTTGCTCACAGTCATATCATATCATATCATATCACTCAATCAATCAATCAATCAATCAATCAGTTGATCAGTCAACCATTATTTTTGTGTCTATAAAAGTAGTCACATTACATCTAATTGAAATAAATGCAAAAAAAAAAAAAAAAAAAAAAAGAACAATGCAAGTGAAAAACTAGCCCAACAAAAGTCTGAGAGAGCTGCATAAGGTCCATATTACCCATGACAATAAACAGGACAAAGCAGGTAATGGCAAAGCTTTTTTAGAGATGTGGCCTAAGGTAGCTACTAACATTAAGCACTTATGTGCACTTATGATATCATAGGCAAATGGAAGCTAAGAAGCTCAGACGCAAGGTATAGTTTGTTAGCAGGTCACTGCCTTAATCTTCTGTAATAAACTGCCCGCATTTCCTTTATGTCAGAACAACTAACTAAATGAATCAGTGTGTAAAGGATCTGAACCTGTGGGCACAGGTGCAACTGGAATGCAAATGTACCTTCTTTCTACATGATAAACATTTCCTTTGGTCTACAGTGGTGAACGAGAACATGTACTTACTATGGCAACCATTTGTTGCTATGGTGAATGCAAAATTATCTTTCTGGATCTCAGCCAATGACTTCCTGATACTATTTTTCTGTATTTAGATATCAGTAGTAGCAGCTGCCAAATTCATATCTGTAATTTGTTGTTGTATGGTAGGAAGGTACTGTATTCCCTCTTCACAGTGCATTACACAGTGAAGTAGGTATGGTTGTAGATACTCTGTGTTTTCAAAGATAATCAGCGATGTATTGCACAATTATACAAAAAAAAAAAAAAAAAGAAGCCTCACATGAAGAAATGTTAAAGCTAACAGACTTTTCTTAAAATATTTGCATAGCATTCCTACTCACCACTACCCCCAAAGTACAGTCGGGTTTACTATTGAATATGCAAATGCACTTTGTTCGAACGGCCACCCCATCGACACGTTTGCGCGAACCGAAAGCGCGAAAACTGTTCGCTAGCGAAACCCATTCGACGTTCGACATTACCGGCCACACAACACTTCCACACCCATGCTACCATGGGTTAGACAGGGGCGAGGTTTTGCTGTTCGCACATTTGGGATTCGGTGTGCTGACGATCGCATTTTCGACTTCGTGCAAGTCGAGTCACCCATGTAAGGATCGACATTGCAATAGTAAACCGTACACTCGCTTTCTGTGTACCCTTCTGATGTTGGACAGGGATGAAAGCAAGATAATAAATGGCCACAGTACTATATCTCATCTTGTAGTTGTCAAACGTATATTTGCAGAATTTCTCCTTAAAAAGATCCGCCACCTGTGTATATGTCTGATGGTAGGTTGTGAGGAAATTAAAATAAATAGTGATCAGAGTTATGTATTCTAACACATTGCTATTAGACAATAGACTGATCCTATACAAGCTAAACTGGCATTCTGCTCACAACTATGAGGTTTGATTGTCTAGAAAGTTAAAAAAATAATGACCACACTGACTTCTTCTCCTTTACATCTCTGAGCATAGCCAGTTTTTTAGAATAGGTGAGGCCCAAGGTTGAAGCCGAGGATGGGGCACCCTACTACACCCATATCAAAATTCCCTTATATGCACAGGTATCAGGTTACCTGGTTACCCAAGAAACATTCAGGGCTTACATAATCTGTGATGCATTTTATGTTTTATTTTTTTAAAGATAATTACTTGTCACCTTTTTAATGCTAGCCAGAAGTTATGTATGTACCCCATAATATTGCTTGTGTTTACAAATAAAATTTTGGACGTAACTTTTTTAGGTATCAACAGACACTTCTGCATGCATACACACATGCATTCAAACACATGCACACCCACACACATACATACATGCACACAGATGTGCCCAATAATTGCATCCACTTAACTGACTGTGTATATCTCAGATGTCTGATTTCGATCAACTAAATTAATACATACATGCATACTCGGTACAGTAATGTAAGATGTAACTAAAAGTTTGCAGGGGAGGTGTTTGTTAGGATAATACTTTTCTTATTGATGGCCTTTGTCTGGGAGTGACAGGGAAGCCAGTTTGGAGGTAAGTTTATGATTTCCTATCCAGTTGGTCAAGATTTCCTTTGAATAACCTCAGGGATGAACTTTGTTTTACGTGGATGGAGAGCCTATTCCACAGTGCAGGAATACTTTTGGACACATATCTGTCTAACCAGTACATTCTGTTTATGTCAAAAGTGAAGTTCAAATCCCTGGATTTAGTCTTTCTGGTTCTGTTTTTTGTTTTTTTGTGTGTGTGTGCATCCATCAGGGCTGTGTCTCATGAAGCCCTGTAAGCCAGGCAAAAATTCCCTCTCAGCAGCCTGTAGGAGACTGAATACATACATAATGCCTTTTGGTGATTAGTGTAGGACAGGATATTCATGCCCTGAATTCTCCTGGTGAAAAAGCATTGTGGGCATTTCAACTGCAGCAAATCTCTGGTTAGATACATGCAAAGAAGTCATTACATTCAATGATAGGTCTGATAAGGGCCAAGTAGAGTGGTAGTTTAACTTCCATGGACCTGGATGCCATACCCTTATCTATAAGTTGGGCAACAGAGAATGATTTTCTTATTATGTTAGCTATGTGTTGGTCAAAGGCCAGATTGCTGTCTACATGTGTACCCAGATCCCTTATTACTGGGTCAACTCTTAGGGGTATTTTATTGAGGGAGTAATTAACTTGGTTTGACAGTTTCTCAAAGGGCATTATAATGCATTTTTGACATCGAGTTTTAGGCCATGACTTTGGCACCAGTCATTTGTTTGTGTTAAACCCACTTGCAAGATGTTGGTGTCTTGGGGAATCTATAATAGCCCTTAATTTACAGGCATCTGTAAACTTGGTGAGCTAGAAACACTGAATGTTAGTTAGCCTGACTTCTGAAAAGTAGATACCAAACAGAGTCCTGGGATACTCCACTGTGGACCATTCTCTTGATAGAGGTGGTCTCACTGATTCTGACTTCTTGGGTCCTGTCTGTGTGCCAGCCGGCAATCCAGCAAGCTATGTAAGGATTTACACCTAGATCTGAGTGCTTACCAACAATTCCTTTGTGGGGTGTTGTAATGAATGCCTTAGCCAGGTCAAGATATGCAGTATGCACTGTTTTACCCTCATCCATTGCCTTGGTGACCCTTTCAAAAAAGTTTACCAGGTTAAGTAAGTATGACTTTCTTTTAACATACTGCGGTGGTGGCGCTGTGGTAGCGTTGTTACCTCATAGTAAGACGTTGTCCTGTTTGATTATTAGCTAGAGCATCTTCTGTGTGGAGACATGCGTGAATGGGCATACCTTTGTTGTGGTTATGCGTCAGAGCTGGCAACTCGGCATGTAAAAATCTACTGCCAATCATTAGCGGACCGGAGTTCCACTGTGGCAACCCCTAACCGGGAAAAGCCAAAAGACATAACAACAACTTTCTTTTAACATATTGGGATGAGTCCAGTGTCTATATCTTGCCAATTTCCTTGTTTATCATTTCCATGAAAATTCATTCCATGGCTTTACATATTAGGCTTGTTAGATTGATGGTTCTGCAGTACCCTGGGTCAGTTGATGGTCCATCACTGTGGAGGAGAATGACTATTATTGTCCTTCATTCACTTGGAATGTATTGAAGACTGCCTGGTCCTGATAGCTGATGTTTTAGACTGTTTATAAGGCAACTGAGGATGTTGATGGGATATTACAGGAGAGAACAGTTACTACAACACAGTAAATGCTTGTTAGACTGATGTTTCTGCAGTACCCTGGGTACTCCCACTCTTAAACTTACCTACTGATTACTCCATTTCTACTGATTGTCTTCCTTGGTTGTCCACTCTCTTGTCTCTACCCGCTCCGTTCGCCCTGCGGGCTCACTCTGCTCCCCTACCCTGCCCCCAATTCCCACATGCCCCCAGTGCTCCTACATTAATACCACTAGAAACCACACCCCTCTTTCATCTACTCCAATCAAATTACTACACACCATACACTCACTCTACCTCTTCTGCCAATCACCACACCCACTAATTTGTAATATCCTACCTCCACCCGAACTACTTATTTAAACTACTTGAATTGCACACAAACTTCTCTCCTTTACTCACCTCCCCTATTACTAAAATGCACACAGCTCAAAACTCCACACAACTAAAACTTCTTATCTGCTTTTCATCGCTCTCCAGTCTTATTGCTACTTATTTCTTAACCTTCTATGAATCCCCACTGTACCCTAATATTACTATTTCATCTAAAGAAACCTCTACACCTATATCAACCTTCTCTTCTACCCTCCCAAATCTCACAGCTCTAGCAAAATACACTCCAGCCAAATACCACAAACTTGCTCACATCAAATCAAACAAATCAAAATCTAAAAAGCTAATAGACAGCTTAAACGAACTTCTTAAACTTAAAGATTTTAAACATCTCCATCTACTCCTGGATGGGGACATAAATCCAAACCCTGGACCTAACCATACATATTCAAATACTTATAAAAAACAAGACAAAACTCCCTCTCGATCTACTACCAGACCAACTAACTCTCTCTATATTGCCCATCTCAATATACGTAGTATTTGTAATAAAACTTCTCAAGTACATGCCCTACTAGAAATCCATCAATTTGACATTTTATGCCTAACTGAAACATGGCTTAAGCCAGCCATCAAAGACAGTGAAATCACTCCTCCTGGGTATAACATCATTAGACTCGATCGTATTACTAAAAAGGGTGGGGGGATAGCAATTCTCCATAAAGCTCATATCCAAATTAGCATTATAGAACAGACTCTTAGCCCCGATAACAATGCAGAAATCCTTACCTGTAAACTTCAAATCAATAGTTCTAAAACCATTAATATCATATGTGCTTATCTTCCACCAGGAAATAACATTAACACTCTAGAATGCATACTCAAAACACTCTACACATACCTCCCTCAAGAAACAATACTCCTAGGTGATTTTAACATTGATTGGTATTCCTGTAACAAAACAAACCCTACCTCCCATATTAACCTTTATGGATTCACACAACTCATAGATAACCCTACTAGAACAAATAAAACCAACAAAAAAGAAACCATCTTAGACTGGATTCTTACTAATACTCCTCAACAAACCTACCAATCTGGCACTCTCCCTGAAGAACTAAGCAACCACTCATTGACCTATATCATTAGGCATAAAACCAGCCTAACTTTACTTACCATATATAGAACGCTTCACTCGAAAAAACACTTTAACTCTGAACACTTTCTTGCCGAATTAACTCAATTTAATTGGTCTCCCCTAAAATATCTCCCTCTAAATGAAGCAGTCCAACATTTTAATTCCACATTCCTATCTATCCTAGACCACTATGCCCCAAATCGCACTATTAGAACTAATGCTAAAGTAGCACCCTGGCTAACCAAAACCACTCGACAACAAATTATCCTTAGAAACAAATACTGGGCAAAATGGCATGCCACCAAGAATCCAACAGATCACCAAAACTTCAAAGAACTTAGAAACAGTACTAAAAAAGCCATCCTAACAGACACAAAGAATTACTACCTACATTTGCAACAAAACTCCAACAAGGAACCTAAAAGATTCTGGTCCAGCATCAATAATCTTTTATCCCCTAGCCAGTCTATCACAATAAGCCCTGAGGGCTCCAACCCAGAAAATCCCACACAAACAGCCAATGACTTTAATTAAATTTTTACTAATACTATCCAAACTCTTGCTAGCCACCTATCTCCTGATACCTCTAAACTATCCCTCCCTACTTTAAATCTACCTCCTTCCTTTTATTTGCAACCTGTATCTACCTCCTTTATCTTATCACTGCTTCAAAAGCTAAAACCCATCACTCCTTCTGCTGACAAACTTCCTGCAGAATACTTGCAAATATGTGCTAAAGCTATTGCCTATCCCATCTCTATACTAATAAATAGATCTATACAGGAAGGAATTTTCCCATCTATTTGGAAGATATCTTATATCATCCCACTACACAAAGGGGGTAAGTCCAACGACCTCTCTAATTTCCGTCCTATAGCACTCATCACCTATCACTAAAATCATGGAAAAATGTATTCACAAACAACTCCTTAACCACCTCCTACACAATAACCTACTTGCTAACTGCCAACATGGATTCAGACCTTCACATAGTACTACTACAGTCTTACTCTCCTTTACCAACTCCATTAATTATAACCGTAACAACTACATCCTATCATCTTCAGTCTTCATAGACTTATCTAAAGCCTTCGATATGGTTAACCACAAACTTCTTCTGCATATTCTTAAATCTCTCTCACTTGATCCTCCTTCCTTAACTTGGTTTACATCTTACCTAGAAAACCGTCAGCAAGCAGTTCTCTGGAAAAATACATTATCTAGTCTCCTCCCCATCTCATTGGAAGTTCCTCAAGGCTCTACCCTAGGCCCCCTTTTATTTTCAATCTTTATAAATGACCTCCATCTAGCTATCCCAAACACTATCTGAATACAATATGCTGACGATTCTACTATTATCTGCTCTGCCAATACACAGAATGAACTACAGTCTATCACACAAAAGGCTTTTACTACTGTCAAGCAATGGTTCACTGATCGCTGCCTACTGCTCAACCCTAAAAAAAACAAACTGCTATTGTTCTCACCTTCCCATAGATCTACCCCTCTTAACTTCACTCTTACTTCCACTGACAACACCATTACTTTCCCAGAAACGACTATCAAACTACTAGGAATAACCATTGACATCAACCTCAACTTTGATACGCACATCAACAATACTATCAAATTAGTTAATAAGAAAATAGGTTCCCTTTACAGAATCAAAGCCTTCCTTTCACCAGAAGCAAAGACAACCTTAGCCAGATCCCATCTAATCTCTTCTCTACTATATGCATCTGCCTTATTCACTAACCTCTCCAAAAACAATATCAATAAACTAGCACAATCTTACCATAATATTGCTCGATTTGCAACAGGAACCCCATTTAGAACTCACCACTGCCTGAACCTAAGAGAACTAGGTTGGCTTGAACTCCCTAACCAACTCCTATTTCAACAATTCCAAATAGCTCATACAATCCTATACCAGCCAACTGAAACACCCATACTCACTAACCTTATTTCACTTACAATAACCTGAAGCATCTACGTTCTTCCAACAAGCTACTGATAAATATTACCAAACCTAATAATTCTGCTGGAGATTGCCTCTTTTCCAACTCTGTTGGAAAAATGTGGAATAAATTACCCTCTGACATCACATCTTTGTGCTCTCTCTCACTTTTTAAAAGACAAGTGAAAAATCATCTCAACAAACACTGGCTATGCTCCTGCACCAACCCAGGTTAACTCACTCCTTCCTCTTCTATCCTCTCTATCCTTACATTAACTTTATATGTATGCTCTCTGACAAAAAAAAAAAATTCATACATGATATTTTGTTTGCAATTTTTAAATTAATGTTCCCTACTTACTGCTTTTTTGTAAAAATTGCATTTACCAATGTCTATGTTCTGTTTCCTATATGTTTTTTTATATCTGTAAATTACCCTTGGAGCTTTTCTCCTCGGGCCTCTACTGAAAATGGACATATATCCAGCTAAACTAGCCCAGTCAACAAATGTAAAATAAATAAAAATAAATAAAATAAATAAAATAAAATAAATGCAATGCAATGCAAAGGCAAGGTAACTAGTGCTACAGCCTTGACGTCTTGTACATAAATTCAGTATGATAGCACTATATTTTATCAAAAGAAGCTGTGGTACAATCAGGGGTAAAGCCAGCTGGATAGCTCACCAACAGAAAGAGAGTGGCAGGTAGAACAATATCAGGAAAGTATAGGGGAGTGTAATGTTAAAGGAGAAAGTAAATATGTAAGAGGTCAGTTGGGTTGAATTGTTTACAGTATCATGTTTTGGAGAGGGTTATAGATGTGTTACTATAAACTGTAATTAGCAGATACAGTAGGAGATTTCATTAATGAGACATGGCCTGTCTTATAACAGCAAATCTTAAATGTCTCTCAGAAATTGTTTGATTTGGTATTGGAATTTAGGATATTCTGGCACTGCAGTTACATATTCTGTTAGGGATGGACCTAGCTTTGGCGTTAGGAAAGGGGAGCTGTGGTCAGTGCAGTAAAGTTTAGAGGTGGATGTTTGGAGTGTAGGTCCTGCTTTAGCATGGTTTCAGAGGTTATATTGTGAGGTGGTTGCAATCAGTTTCATGATAAATGGTGACATAGAGTCTTGGTTAAGCAGCCTGAAGAGTAGTGAGCCTAAGATGATATGTGATATGATAGCCAGTCTTCTTTTGATAGGATAACACACAGTGATGTTTCATACTTGAAGATTTGGTGATGAAACAGCAGAGTTTGTTGTAGAGCAATTGAAGTGTTGCTGTACATCGGTGTGAAGATGCAGCTAAAATGGTAAAGTACATCCCACTTGGGCACCAAGGAAAGCTCTGGCAGGGGGAAAGAGAAATTGGGATAAATTTTATGTCCAGAAGAACAGGTAGTTGATCTTGAGCCTGAGGTTTTGAATATGCTTCTGAAAGTTGCGGGATTGCTTAAGCCATGTTTCCTACACATCTAAAAGATGTTACACTTTCTTTGGTGTTATTGAATTGATCAGTGATGCATTATTTTATAGAATATTGCTATCCTTTGATTAGTGCCATAGGTCATAGCTTTGTATTTTTTTGTGATTTTGTAAGAGTTGTTTTCTGCCAAGTGTCTAGATGTGAAAGTTCTACTTGTGACTGCTTTTGTATGCCCAGCTGATTTGGACTAGATTTGTAAATTATGATGTCATCAGACGTTACAGTAATTCACTGCTGAAGTGACTATCCCATCAAATTTATGAGACTTTTGTCTTGCTGTTGAGATACAGGGATCTATAACCTGCCTACTTACAAGAATGCACCTGACAGCAGGTAAGTGCAACATTAAAGGCACAGCCACACAAACATGTATGTATGTTTGTATGTAGTCAGCAGTCCCATACAATGCAGGCATAGCTAACACCAGAGCAAGAAGGGGACACGTGTAGCGCTTTAGTGGCACATAGTGTTCGGGTAAAGTGCTTTGCAGTCTTGCTGTCAGAGTCAAGCTAATATACCATTGGGATATAATGCTACAAGGTTACAGTAGCTCATTGTTGAAGTAACAACCCCATTGCATTTCTAAACCTTTGCCTAGCCCTTGAGATAGACAGATCTGTGAAGACAGCTTCACAGCTGAGTGAAAATGCATTTCAGTATGTAGATGTGAAATTGGATATACACCTTCACAGATACTTACATGTGAGCATGATGCTTGCAGTCCATCTCTGTGTAGGTATGGCTCATGACAGAGCATTTACTGTCTGTTGGTTGTGGTTAGGGTACATGTGAACTGCTTTAGTGGCATGCCATGTTTGGGTCAAATGCTGTGTAGTTCTGCTATCAAAGTCATGGTGTCATACCACTGGGGTACAATACTGCGAGCTTACAGTAACTCTGCTGAAAAAACTACCCCATCCAATTCCCAAAATGTTTGTCCAGCCCTTGGGAGTGAAGAATCTGTAAACACAGCTGTGCAGTTGTATAAAAATACCTGCCAGTATGTAGATGTAAAAACAGATGTACACCTTCACAGACACTTGCATGTGTATGTAGTCTGCAGTCCTGTAGTATGTCGCAGTGGTCACGTCTCATCAGTTAGTCCCCAAGCATGGATGGAAGGGAACATGTGTAATGTCTAGGAAGTACACTGTGTCTGTGGGAAGGGAACATGTGTAATGTCTAGGAAGTACACTGTGTCTGTGGGAAGGGAACATGTGTAATGTCTAGGGAGTACACTGTGTCTGTGGGAAGGGAACATGTGTAATGTCTAGGAAGTACACTGTGTCTGTGGGAAGGGAACATTTGTAATGTTAAGGAAGCACAGTGTGTCTGTGTGAAGGGAACATGTGCAATGTCTAGGAAGTACACTGTGTCTGTGGGAAGGGAACGTGTAATGTCTAGGAAGTACACTGTGTCTGTGGGAAGGGGACATTTGTAATGTTAAGGAAGCACAGTGTGTCTGTGGGAAGGAAACATGTTTAATGTCTAGGAAGTACACTGTGTCTGTGGGAAGGGAATGTGTAATGTCTAGGAAGTACATCGTGTCTGTGGGAAGGGAATGTATAATGTCTAGGAAGTACACTGTGTCTGTGGGAAGGGAACATCTGTAATGTTAAGGTAGCACAGTATGTCTGTGGGAAGGGAACATGTGCAATGTCTAGGGAGTACACTGTGTCTGTAGGAAGGGAACATGTGCAATGACTAGGAAGTACACTGTGTCTGTGGGAAGGGAACATGTGTAATGTCTAGAAAGCACACTGTGTCTGTGGGAAGAGAACATGTGTAATGGCTAGGAAGCACACTGTGTCTTTGGGAAGGCAATATGTGTAATGTCTAGGAAGTACACTGTGTCTGTGGGAAGGCAACATGTGTAATGTCTAGGTAGCACACAGTGTCTGGGTCAAGTGTTGTACTGTGTTGCTGTCAGAATTATGTCAGCATACCATTAGGATACACTACAGCAATGTCACACATCCACAAAGATTCTGACCCTATTACAACCTTTTGGACACAATGACCAGTGCAAACACATGGCTATCCAATGATACACATCACAACATTGTAGAATATTATGGAACCAAGGAACCATGTTGATGGTTGCAATAATGTCGTATATTTATTGGTGTCACTGATCGTTGCAGTAATGAGATATATGTATTGGTGTCACATGAGGCAAGACACCTTGGTTTGCTGAAAATCTTTTAAAATTATGAGGTTACAATACCTTGTAACAGTGAAACCCAAAAGTAAATAGGGTTGTACTTATCGATATATAAATGGTATTGCCAATAATTTGTGAATGCAGTTCAACTTACCACCAACAAATAGATTGCAGAAATTCACAGTCTGAAGTTTTCTGTACATGACAAATAATACTGATATATTAAGAATTTCAAAAAAAAAATGTAGAGTTTGTAAATCTGCATATGTATACCATATAAGGAATTTCCTATATATAAACACATACATACCTGTTTCCTTGTGAAATCCTGCATATTGTTCTGAAGGAAAACAGTGGTGAATTTTACACACAGCACATAATGGAATAACATGACGACTCCCACACCCAAAGTGATGCCAGAGCCAATGAACAAAACACACATAGGTCATGCTGCAAAGCAATGTGCACATAATAAAAATAGGACAACATTAAAAATAACATCACTAAACATGAATATTAACCGAGCATACAGTCAAGGACCTTTGTCCAAAATAACTAGGCATATCAATACAATATCTGCAATTAAACAAATGTAACTACCATAACACAGACAAAGCCTTGAAATAAGGTTGATACTGCCTCGTACACTACACATTAATGCAATATTGGAACAAAATGACTCATTAAATGGCTCTTCATCTTCCACATTACCACTAACTTCAGTGTTCCAGAGGTATAACATCAGAATCTGCACGTCGTGGCACATATTTAGTAATGACAGAACCATTGTCACACAAGATATCCCCGTTGACGACCTAGTTATCTTTTGGAATGATAGTGAGAATAGGCTAGATGAGTTTTTCACCTTTATTAAGAACACACCACTTTTTCAGTTTCACCATGACTAAATCTTTGGAAATTTTAAACTATTTAGACATGGAATTGAGAACTGACTAATCCAACCATTAGTTTACCTCTGGTTTATTCAGAAAACCCATCTACTCAATTTCCCTTCTTCATTTTGACAGCTGGCACACTTTACATCTGAAAAAAGCATTAATTAAGGGCCAGCTGGTTCGCCTTGCTAAGATGGTTTCAGTGATTGACTCCATAAAAGAAAGGGACACTTTAATGCAAATGTTAAGTAACTGTGGTTACCCAGCCCAATCTTTAGAAGGGATATTCCAGGAGGTAAAACAAAAAAGGATGCATGGGTTTATATTCCCTTGCTAGGTGTTGGTAATGTTATAGTGAAAAACAAACCTAAGGAGAGCACTAAATTTAAACATGGGTGCAGTCTCACATACAATCATGAAGCTAGAGATGTCCAATTGATACTAGAGAACTACTGGACAATTCTTTCAATGGGTAGTTTAGACACAGAAAAACTAGGGACTAAACCACTAGTTACTTTCATAAGGGAGTGGAACTTGAAGAACCATGTAGAAAGGCACTGTGTTTAGTAAAAATAACAAAAGTTTCTCGCTTATGTCTAAGTACGACTGCTGTTCCTACTGTTCTCACATCAAGGAAGGAGAAAAGATAACGGTAGCAGGTTATGGAACAATTTTATACCCTAAGAAATGTAATTGCAAAATGGAAAGGGTAGTTTATATAGCACTGTGTTCCCAATGTTCCTGTTTCTATACTGGTAAAGCCGAAAGGGCTTTTAAAGATGGAGTCAATGCACATCTAAGAGATATTAAAACACAAGCCAGTAGAAATAGCCTTTTTAAATACATCCAAACATGTAATGACCATGTCTTTAAGTTTTTTGTAATTGATGTCCTTCATTTAGACCCCAGGAGTAGACCTGTGAAAATTAAGTTGGAATGCAAAAAGTCCCAGTGGTAGATTCGAATCAATACCACCGGACCCCACAGTTTAAATAAGGGTATATCCCTTGCCTGTTTCTTACAACTTTTACCTAAAATACAGATTTTTGTTTTTAGTTTAAGTATGTACTGAATGTAATGTATTTTTGTTCAACAAGACGTAAGGCCCTGTACCTGCTTTTCTTTATTGTTTCCTGTTGTGTGACAGATTTATGAAGATGCACTTTAATGCAACTGCTTGGATACATACTATGTTTTTTTCAACATGTTATTTATTTAATTTTGATAAATATTTTAGATAAGTTTGCAAGTTTAGGAGATTTTTAATATTTACTAAGAGATGTTTGGTTTGATTTTGCTGTACCTTTAAATTCAAATGCGATTTGGTTACCTTTTCCCAGGCTTTGTGTTTAAATACAGGAAGTTTGTTACATTCTTTACTCTGATGAAGTCCCTTTTGAATTTGGGACGAACGTGCTCAGGTTTTAAGGGCTTTTACAGTAAATTAAGTATTTTACCTTTTGGATTTTACATTCTTTGGCAACTTTACTGGTGTGGATTATTATGAGCTGTGGAGCTGTTCCTACTTTGGGTTCTTATTTTACAGTGCAATATTCATAAGTCTTAAGCTTCATGACTTATTTTTAAATAAGGCAGAGTACAGATCTTTGAGTGCTATGCAAACGTTCTGCACTAAGGTATTTCTTCTTCCTTATATTTGTTTGGCCCATAAGGGTACCAAAATGCCGCATTTTAACTATAATAGTCATTGTACATAGTGTCTTTTTATTCTATCTGTAGGATGTTTGAATCTCTCAGTACTTAATTACTTTTATTTATTGCTTTTATTTACTGGGAAAGTTTATCTGGGTGCATGACCCACTTTCAGCAGAGACCTGAGATGAAAAGCTATATATGCTTTTACACACAAAAGATGCAAAATACATAAATACAAAATTATTGAACAACAAATACAAACATATAAAAACACACTGTACTAGTTAACTTTTTCACAATTATAGATAGGATAGCATAATAGCAAGAGGATAGAGATGAGAAACATGAAAATAGTTGCAGCAGGAGGGGGAACATTTTGCTGAAATAGAGGAGGGGTAGTGAGTTGGGAGGGAAGAATCAAGTAGGGGTTTGGGAGAATTTATACATAAAAGGAAGTGGTTTGGAGTAAGTTGGTAGGTTCGGATTAATAGGGTAACAAGGCTGAAAGTGATTAGAGGAATGATAGGTAGAGATTTTGTGAGGTAGAATAGTTAGCCAGGCTGTGTACAGTTACAGAGCCATGAGTTTAGAAGGTGAGATTTTAGTTCTTTTTTTTTTTTTTTTAATGCTAGTAGGGTAGGATCACATTTTAGTTCTAGGGGGATTGGGTTCCAGAATTTAGAATTTAGATACATGATGGAAGTGTAGGGAGTTTAAGGCATTCTTATTATATATATATATATATATATATATATATATATATATATATATATATATGTAAAAACCTTAAAAAACAGAATACAGTCATTACATTTGGTAAATAGAAAATCAGAACAGTTTCAAGTGGTAAATTTATGTTCTTCCATTTAGAAATCTCCAGTCAATTTTCCATAGGCTATCACTGCTGTCATGGTTTATATTTGTGTGCTGGCAGTGATTAAAACTGTTTGGAATGTCCTTATTTGTACATTGCTATGAAACAGTACAGTTAGTATGGGGATGATGAGTGCAATGCATCCAAAACAGGGAGGGGGCACAGGGGACCTTGACCCCTTTAGAAAATGCTTTTTATTGCTGCCTTCATTGAGATGAAGCTCCAAAACATTCTTATTATTCCAGTTGTGGCTTCAACAAGTTTAGTTTAAAAAAGAAAACTGCATTGAGGCGCCCCAAATAAGTTGTAGAATTCATTAATGTTCATTTTTTTGTTTTTGCCTCATAACCCACTTGCCACTGACCTCTACCCTATCCCATAGACCAGTATTTTTCCATACTGAGTGGCAAGTAAAATCCTGCCATAAACCTTTTGACATGGCTCCTCCATTCACTGACCCACTAATTTAAATCAGGTCATTTGGGTTGCGGTCACAAATTCACTCCTCTACAACAACGAGATAGGCCCATTGACTCTTTTTTACTTGAGGAATGTGGTAATTAACAGATGAGGACAAAACAAGTTATATAATTTCTATTAATGGTCTATAAATTTGCTTTCTAAGAAAAGGATGAACTACAGTGTGAAAACACACTATTTCTCCACTAGCAGATCATTTTTAATGGCCCTGCATTTCTTGGTCTCTATTAGTACTTTCCATCTTGCATGATTTTTAGAGTTATATTTTCTTACTGATTTGATGTTTAGAAATTTGCCATGACTACAACATTGTACTGAGTTCCAGGACTGACATTCTGAAATACACTATCTAGAGTTGATTGAAAATTCTTCCATGTGGCAGGTAATATAATCCAGATTTCATGAATGGAAACTATTTATTTTTCAGTGTTCAAAGATGAGTCAGAAGTTTTGAACAATTATTTTTCTTCATTCTGTCTTAAAATAAAAGGTGCTCAGAAGTTGTGTATTCCTTTGAGGTGGCATCATTAACCATCTCCGATTCACAATACAGTAATGAATGTTCATTGATATGAACAGCACAGTCACTGAATTCACACAGAACAGAACACACTTTATATTGTAATGAAAAGTATGATGTTGAGAGTTTCCATGTAAGGTTTTGTGTAGAAGATATTTATATTTGACAAGAACAAGGCATTTCTTGAAAGGATCCCTCTCAGCTTCAAGGCATCACAAAATTTGATACTTTTCAGTTAAACCCCTACCACTTGGCTTGGCGCGACAGGTTGTAACCCTACAATGTTTCTCCCTTTGGTAAAAAAAAAAAAAAAAGTAGATCCACATGCCAAGTTTAGTTGCACTTGTGAATGTTGGATCGCACGATCCTTTTCAGTCCTTCAGGAGGTGGTGACCCAGCCATAACCAGTCCATGCTACTTTCAGTTTTGTGCTATGCAGCTTCTGGGAACGGAGATAAGAAGTTATAAGCCATTCTCGCCCAGAGCCCCCTACTGCTGCAACTGGCTGACAAATGGAGTGGTCGCAGTGACAGCAGACAGTTAAATTGTAGGACTGAGTCAGCAGGTGTGGGAGCTTAAACCCCACTTTCTAGGTTGGAAATTTAGCATGGGTGACGTATGCAATGTTAAAATGAAGCAGTGGCCAGCCTTCTGGATATGTGCATAGATTGTGTTGTACAAAACAAAAAGCAGTCTGTAAAAGGATGGGATAAGATGGTTATTAACAGGATTAAATATGTTGACTGTCCCATATTTTACAGTTCTGAATACACAGCTTGTGTCCCTTTTTTTCTACACACTATGACATGCTGGAGCTATACCGCTCAACTTTGTACAGCAGAATGTATGACACAATGGGTAGTGTCCATAATGTGTGAGTGACACAACGAAAGGCGAGATGCTGTGTAATGACATGCAACAATATCTTTAATGTGCTCAGAAGATCACAACTAATGAATCAACGCTTCTGAATTTCTTACAGCACCAAAAGCAGACCAGCGCCAAGTGGTAGGGGTTTAACAAAAAAGTACCCAAAATTCATATTAGTGAGATGATGTGACAACCCTGCACTGGCCAAGTAATCAAGGAGCCTCAGTCCTCACCACTGGCAACAGTGAGGGATGTACACAATGGAAGAATTTCAAGTACACACACAGTAAAGTGCAAATTCCCTTAAGAGCACACAGAGATCACAGTCAGTCTGGGGCTGGTATCTCCCTCTTTCTGCTAATCCCCAATAAGACTCCCCACTGGCACAGCTGTAGGGTTGAGATTTCAGCCGAGTGGCCAAGCTAAGATCTCCAGCACCCTTGCTGTCCAACCAATGCTTCATGTCCCTGCCCAAGTACCTGACACACAAATATTTTGAGATTTGATTTATATATAAACACACACACACATACACACACACACACACACACACACACACACACACACACACACACACACACACACACACACACACACACACACATACACCTGGGAAAGGCTGGCATGGTTTTACTACCTATGCCATTTCTGTCCAGACTATAATGTAGTTATCCCTGCCACCAACCACTCTTTATCAGGTACTATAAGGCCCTTAACAAAGGGTGTCCAATCCTACTGTGTAATGTTACTAATAATCCAAATGGTAGTTTTGACCAAGCAAAGCTATTGGAGTACCCTGTCACCAAATACATGTGCCAGTATGCTAAGAGCTTAAATATGACTCACAAATATCAGCCACAAAGATAGGTTTAAATATATGTAATAATAAATAATAAAAGAACAAACCAATACTCAATAGCAAACACAGTTACTTCAGAGTTCAAAATCACAGGAAATATTTTAAAACAACATTGCAGGACAGTCTCAAATAAATACAGAAAACAACTAAACTAATCTTTACTATATTCCTAACTTTATCTACAAGAAATTAATTTTCCCTGGTTACTTACTATTAGCAAGGCAAGTGCAGATGATGAAGATGAGTGGATGTTCTTGCTAGGTCCAAGACAAAATACAAAATGCCCAGTCTCTCTATGAGAGAGTTCTTAAATCAGTATCAAATATTACTGCTGGGTTAGCTTGGATGAAATATTTTTTGGCACCTGGCTTCAGTTCCCAGGCTAAACAGAAACATAACATCTCTGTGTTAAAAATACATATCTCTCAGATGTGCAGTTGCTAGGAAGACATAAATCAATAAAACACTTTTTACATTTTAAACCTAGTAACTCCAAGACAATAGAAATGAATGTCTAACTCTAGACATCCTGTCTCCTTGCTAAACTTAAAGTAACTTTTATAGCACGATCATAAAGCAGTTAATTTCAACTTATTTTCTTGAAGTTTTGTAAGTTAAACTTCTATGTTCCAGTAGGGTATGCTGCGGTTACATTCTTGAAGTTCAGTACATAACATGCAGTTCTATATAAATCATATCAATATTCACAAATGACATATCATTATTTACAAACTTCCAGATAGCTGGGCTGGCAGTGTCACATTTCTGCCCCCCCCAAAAAAAAAAAACTCAAGCTAGTTTTTCAATTGAACCTTGAGAGAGTTGAGCCTATCTGGGAATACTTTACCCCATTCCTGTCTTGAGAGCCCATCTGCATTGGTATTGCTAACCCCACTTCAGTGCTGCACTGTCATATTGTATGCTTGCAACCCTAGAATCCACCTTAGTAACTTGGCATTTTGCTGGCTGGCTTGATGTAGCCATGTTACGGGATTGTGGTCTCTAACTACAGTGAATTTCCTTCCATACAGATAAGGATGGAGTTTCTGCAGTGCCCACACTATGGCTAGGCATTCCTTTTCTACAACTGCATAGCATTCCCCCCTGGGTTGGAGCCTATGACTGAGATATACTGCTGGGTGCTCATCTCCCTCTGAGGAAACCTGGATAAGTACAGCCACCACACCATGGCTTGAAGCATCCACCTGCTCAATAAATTATTTGATGTAATCTGGACTGGCTAACACAGGGGGTCCTCCCAAAGCTCCTTTGTACTTTTTCAATGCCTCCTCACATACTGGTGTCCACACAACCTTATCTGGCCTGTTTTTCCTTGTCAGGTTTGTGAGGGGAGCAGCTATGGTACTATAAATGGGGGCAAACACTCTGTAGTACCCTGCTGTCCCTAAGAATGACCTCAGCTGCTTTTTGGTAACAGGGACAGGCCATGCCTGAATGGCTTCCACTTTGGCAGGTTCTGGCTTGATCCTACCACTCCCCACTCTGTATCCCAGGTAGGAGACCTCTGCCATACATACCTGACATTTGCTGGGCTTAATGGTCAACCTTGCCCTCTATAGTCTGCCCAGCACCTCCCTGACATGCTTAAAGTTTTTTTGCCGGGAATGGCTGTAGATGGTAATATCATCTAGGTAAGCAAGGGCAAAATCTCCTGCTCCTGCTAGGATATGATCTACCAGGTTCTGGGAAGTCGTTGGGCCATTTTTCATCCCAAAGGGTATCTTCATGAACTCATGCAAGCCAAAAGGAGTCACAAAGGCTGACCTCTCTCTGGCACTGGGAGTCAAGGGCACCAGCCAGTAACCCTTGGTAAGATCAATAGTGGTGAGATACTTAGCCCAACCCAGCTACTCTAGGGATTCATCTGTCCTAGGCATGGGGTAAGCATCTGACTCTGTGCGACTATTTAATTTCCTGTAGTCCACACAGAACCTGGTGCTGCCATCCTTCTTTGGTACCAGCACCACTGGAGAGGCCCAGGGACTGCCGCACTCCTGAATTAGCCCTAGTTCCAACATTTCCTGTCTTTCCTCCCTCAGAGTCTGTTTGACACTCTCAGACACCCTATAAGGGGCCTGCTTATTAGGCCTTTGGTGTCCTGTATCCATGTGGTACTGCACCAGGTGGGTTCACCCTGGTTTCCCAGTGAACATGCCCCCAAACTTCTGCAACACTGCTTGGATTTCTCAAACTTGTGTAGGGGATAGCTGCTGGGACATTGCTACCCCTTCCACTGAGGTGTTAATCCGAGTCTCACCGAGGAGATCATTCACCAGATCCCCCTCAGACTCCTCCTGCCATCCACTGCAAATACTCAGCACAAGGGGCTGCCTGCATGGTAAGGTTTCATCATGTTAACATGGTACAGATTGTGCACTGGCCTCCAGCCTAGCAGTTCTACCATGTAGCTAACATAAGTGACCTTCCTTATCACCTTGCAGGGTCCCTCCCAAGCTGCCTGCAGCTTGTTGTGTTAGATAGGAATGAGAACTGTTACCTGCTGCCCTACTGCATACTCTCTAGCTCGAGCATTCATGTCATACCACACCTTTTTCTGCTGTTGGGCTTCTGCCAGGTTCTCCTGGGCCAAGTCAATGAGTTCCCTGAGCCTTGTTCTGAGGTTTAGGACATATCCCACAACAGACTCCTTGTGGGCTTCATACTCACCCTCCCACTCATCTTGCATCAAATCTAGAGGTCCCCTCAGCCTATGCCCTTACAGCAACTCAAAGGGTGAAAAACCTGTGGATTCCTGGGGAAACTCTCTGTAAGCAAACAATAGATGGGGTAGTATTTGTCCCACTCCCTCTTAAAAACTGGACTGCAAATGCACATAGCATGGACTTGTGTGCATAGTTTAACCTCTCAACAAGACCATTAGTCTGAGGATGGTAGAGGGTGGTCCTTAGGTGCTTCACCCCACAGTGCTTCCACAGACTAGCCAGCAGGTCTGAAATGAAATTAGCACCTCTGTTGGTCAGTATTTCTTTTGGGAACCTACCCTGCTGAAAATCTCTAACAAAGCATTTGTCACCATTTCTGCCTCAATGGAAGACAAAGCCACCGCTTCAGGGTATCTGGTAGCATAATCTACTACCACTAGGATATCATTTTTCCCTATGGATCTTAGGATACTCAGAGTCCCCACATTACCCATAGCTACCTTCTGAAATGGCTCCTTAATCACAGGTAAAGGCATCAAAGAAGCCTTGCCCACATTTTGGCACTGATCACAGGTCCTGCAGTACCCTGTTACATCTCTGGAAATCCCAGGCCAATAAAAGTTTTGCATAATACATCTCTTTGTCTGTCTTATGCCCATATGACCTGCAACGGGAATACCATGGGTTATGGCTAGAATTGCCAGATGATAGGCTCTGGGCACTACCATCTGCTGTATTCTCTCACCCTCTAGCCCTCTCTCAGGGGTCCACTCTCCCAACAGTAACCCTTTGTCCCAGTAAACAGATCCCCCTTTCCCTTAAGAATCAGGTGCCTTACTAGCTACCTCTCTCAGGCCTTGCAATGTATGATCTGAGAGCTAAGCCTGCCTCAACTGTCTCTTAGTAACCCTTCTCAGCTCCCCTTCCACAGGGAGTCCAGAATCCACTGAGAACAGTGCCTCACTTTCAGCCTGGGTACTACTACTCACCTCTGCCCTTGCAGTCAGTCTGTCCAAGGGAACATCAGTACCCACAAGCAGCTGTGGCTTACCTTCAGCCTCACTGCTACAGGGTAGTTCTGTCCATGAACTAACCACCTCACCAGTCCTGGCTGCAAGTGTGCAGTCTGTCTTGGTCTCCCCCAGGCTCCCAGACCCACATGCTTGTCTCCAAGCCTGACTGCATGCACACATGATACTACATTATCAAAATCATTCCCTATCAGGACATCTGCAGGGGTGTCCTTCAACACACTTACTTGCTAGCTACTTTTTCCACCCTCCCAGTCAAGGTGAACCCTAGCCAAAGATATTTGGAATTGGGTTCCTCCTACACTCTGACTGGAGAAGACTGCCCAAGCAAGTAGTTCTCCTCTGTAACCACTGCAGGCTTAACAATGGTTAGGTCAGAGGCTGTGTCTGTCTTAGCAGTGGCCTCTTTCCCATTCACTAAGATAGGATATAACATCTTAGTATGGTACCCTTGTTGTCTCGAGACAACTTACTGCTGGCATTTTCTCATTCCCACTTACTAGCTCTCCCACCTTTTGTTCCCCACCTTGCCTTCGTGGACATCTATATGCTACATGGCACCACCGGTTGCATTTAAAATATTTAACCCTTAGTCCTGGATGTGTACCTGGACTAGTGGCTTGCCCTGCTACTGGTGGACTCTGTTGGTGCAGTCTGCCCTGCCTACCATGGGTTCCCTTAGAACCATGAGCAGCAATGGACATCCCTTTCCTGTGCAGTGATGCCCTGCTTGCTAGGTATAGGTCTCACTTCTTCCCCAACTCATCTGCGCTAGTGCATTGTCTATCAGCTAACCAGATTCTCATGTCCACAGGCAAAGTGCTAAGGGCTTGTTCCCTCACCAATAGTCTGCCAGCCCTTCAAAATTGGTGACCTAACATCCACTCACCCATCTATGAAAATAAGTGCTTAGTTCAGCAACATATTCACATACACTTTCATCTGCCTTGTGTCTATGCTCATGAAACTTTTTTCTATAAGCTTCAGGTGTTAACTTAAAACATTCTAAAAGACATTTCTTTACACCATTATAATTTAAACAACCAGGATCAGACAGTTTAGAAATAACAGTTACAGCTTTACGATGAAGTAAGGCGGTCAGGAACCATATCCAGAGCCCTTGGTCAACATTATGCTGTTTACATACCCTTTCAAACATATGAATGAAACTATCAAAATTATCCACCTCTGTAAATTGTGGAAGAAATTTACTGATCTTTGTTGCTTCTGGGGTTTGGTTACTCCCTTCCCCATTACCTCCATGACTCTGGCGAAGAGTCAGCATCTCCTTCTCATGTTGCCTCTGCCTCTCCTTCTCCTCAGCCTCCAGATATCATAGTTTCTCATTTTCCTCAGCCTCAAAACATCTCAGTTTCTCATTTTCCTCAGCCTCTAGATGTCTCAGTCTCGCTGCTGCTTCCATTTCCAAATGCTTGGCCTCCAGCTCAAGTCTTTTTATCTCCATATGGATTTTTAAGTCTGTGGAAAGGTTGAGCTGCCCATTTTCTGAGAGTTGTACATCTCCAAGCCAGTCTGATTGTCCTCCTGGTTGCTATTCTGCAATGCAGCTGTGACTAAAGCTGCAATCATGTTTGCTTAAGTCAGGTTGGCATGCACCACTCCTTTAGCCTGGCACATCTCAGCCACCTGGATCCTTGTCAGCTTGCCATACTCCTCTGCTGACATGCTTGCCTGCTCTCCCTGATTTACTCATCACCTTCTTTCGGCTGTTCCTGTTAGGGGTCGCCACAGCAGATCTTCTGTTTCCATTTCTTCCTGTCTTCTGCATCATGCTCTTTCACACCAACCGCCTGCATGTCCTCTCTCACCACATCCATAAACCTTATCTTAGGCCTTCCTCTTTTCCTCTTACCTGGCAGCTCCATCCTTAGCATCCTTTTCCCAATATACCCAGCATCCTTCCTCAGCACATGTCCAAACCAACGCAATCTCACCTCTCTTGCTTTGTCTCCAAACTGTCCAACCTGAGCTGACCCTCTAATATACTGATTCCTAATCCTGTCCATCCTAGTCACACCCAGTGCAAATCTTAACATCTTTAACTCTGCCATATCCAGCTCTGACTCCTGCCTTTTCGTCAATGCCACCGTCTCCAACCCATTTAACATAGCTGGTCTCACTACCTCTTGTAGACCTTCCCTTTCACTCTTACTGGTACCCGTCTGTCACAAATCACTCCTGACACTCTTCTCCACCCATTCCACCCTGCCAGTACTCTCTTCTTCACCTCTCTTCTACACTCACCATTACTCTGAATTGTTGATCCCAAGTACTTAAACTCATCCACCTTTACCAACGCTAGTCCCTGCATCCTCACCATTCCTCTACCCTCCCTCACATTTACACACATATACAAACAATTGTGGTATGAACTCTGAATGTATACTTTGTGGCTGATTGAGAGTACAGACACCTTCAGTGACCACTGTACACAAGCTACAGGAATTCAATATCCACACCAATACAAGCCAATTAATATGTGATGTGGCTATCCCACCACTGCCACCAATTAATATGAGCTGTGGCTATACCACTGCTGCCAACCAATTCTCTCACCACTGGCAACAGTGAGGGAGGTACACACTGAGAGAATGACAAGTACACACACACACACACAGTAAAGTGCAGTTTCCTTTAAGAGCACACAGAGATCACAGTCAGTCTGGGGATGGTTTCTCACTCTTTTTCCAGATCCCCAATAAGACTTCTCACTGGCACAGCTATAGGGTTCAGATCTCAGCCGAGTGGCCAAGCTAAGACTTCCAGCACCTTCTCTGTCCAACCTGTGCTTTGTGTCCCTGCCCAAGTAGCTGACACACACACACTTTGAGATTTGATTTATATACAAACATAAATACACACCTGGGAAAGACTGGCAGAGGTTTACTAGCTATGCCCTCTTCTGCCCAGACTATAAGATAGTACTGCCACCAAACACTCTTTATCAACTACTATAAGGCCTTTCACAAAGGATGTCCAATCCTACCATGTAATGATACTAACAACCCAAATGGTAGTTTTGACCAAGCAAGTCTATTGGAGTAGCCTGTTTAGTGTCACCAAATACATATGCATATAACATATGGCGCTGGAACACCATTTATTCTTTTTTTCTTTCACTTTCCATTCTGAAGTATCTCCAGATACTTGTCTGTTCTCTCCAGTATTACTAGAAATATATAATATATTACAAATCTGTATTCCTTTATACAAGCCTAACTGTTTAACCCACCCAGCAATCCCTCATTACATCTGGCTTTCTCTTTTATCTACACAA